>NW_016157198.1:307659-320036 GCF_001687245.7 Rhagoletis zephyria
AGTTATTAACTTAAAACCGCCACGATCTTTATAGAGAGCGAACATTTATTTATAAGCAGCGTTAGAATATTCTGTTTCCGGTCAACAGTGAGCGTTCGCTGTGCAAGTTAGAAAAGTGAGGGACTGGGAAATGTAATTTGGAATTTTCTTTATCGAATGTGACTAATTTTTTATGTTACCTTCAAAATTTTGTAAAATTGATTTATGGCCGCCTAAATCGTTCAAATACCCCTATGTGCGCCGTTCCTATAATCGCACGCTTCACGCGAAAAACTTCTGGATACTTGGTAAAAACTCACCTAACAAAATTCAAATATTAACCCGATGCGAGTCTCCGTTTTTTTTAATTTTTGGCTCTAATATTTAACAGCGTGTTCAAGGAGATGGCGAGGGTAGATTTTGTGTAGAAAATTGACGCGCTAATAGGCTAAGTATGTTTTCGAGGTTGCTGAACACGATGGGACCATTTATTTTTCTCTACAATCAAAAATTGTTGAGAAATTCAAGAAAATCTGAGAAAAAGGAAAAAATATAAAATTTTAATTTTGAATGCTTAAAAATTATTGTTTAGAATTTTTTTAACAACCACAGATACTTAGGATCGTAGGCCATTCAAAGAGCGAAAAAAACTCGGTATAATTTGGTCGAATCAGTGTCAAGATACGAGTAAATTTCTAAAACGGTGCAAGTGCGAAAAATATCAATGTTCTGGGTAACGGGTTAAATGACTCATGAAACCGGCTCCACGTATCTTGTAAGGATAGTGAACTTGCAGACAAAATTAAAAAAACTAAAGAAATTTAAGTGAAAAAATTATTTATTACGACTTTATCGATACATAATTCTTCTTCTCAAACAGTATACAGTACATATTTTTACCCTCGTTTTCAGTATTTCTTACACTCTAAAGTATCTAGAATTTTCTTTTTGGAACAAGAAGGGAACAATTTCCTATTGTAATCTATAGAATGGTTCAGTTTCTGGTACCCGTCTATGCTTGAATTGAGCGTTCCGCTCATGGAATCGTTCGGTAACATCATTCGTAGCTCTAAGTTTATCACTTTTTCCAACCCGAAAAGGTATCCTTTATCCCGCGGCAACGACGAAGGATTTTTCTTCAAAAACGCCGTTTGTATACTCATCAAAATGAAGAATTCTTGGGTTCACGTTGTTATTAATTTTTCCAAGCTCAATTGTGGAATTGATTCTGGAGTCATTGTGACACGATAGCCTTGGGTATGGTGACTTGGATGTTCCAGCACCCGAACCATGCGTTTTTTCTGCCCAATACTTCGCGCGCGCGCGCATCGAAAAAATACAAAGCAATCGTAAACTCGTTGAGATATCAAGTATGACCGAGAAATATTTTTAAAGCTATCTATGATATTGTTTCATTAACACTCGAATTTCTTGATTGCTTGTAATAGTCTAATATCATTTTCTGGAGGTTGTGTAGGCCATGGTGGAATAATAACAAGGTGTTGTCAGTTACTTAACCTCACTTTTTCGGCAGGTCTATTCCGGTCACGCATTTTAAAGTAGTAGAAAAGGTATTAATTAATTACTACTTTTAATCCGTTGGTGCATACTATTTCAAATTAAATGTAGAAAAATGTATAATTACAGGCTTATAAGCCTGAATATATGTTTGTATCGGCAGCTCCGCACAGCTTGGACATATATTGTAACTTTAAAAAAGTAAAGGCGGTAAAATAAAGCAATTTCCTATAAGACTGTAAATGATTTTTTAAATAGATTAAAATACATAAATATCGATAATATAAGCGAATACCTAATTTAGTCATGCAGCCACTCTATTCTAGTGTATCAGTAGTCCATTTGGCTCAATATTATGACAATTCAGCAAAAGTTATTTAATATATAAAAACCGCCTTTCCATACGATTTCTGTGTACGTCTTTTTCCATTGATAACCACGATATCTTTTATCTTTTACATTTTGAGGACAAAAATTATACAAATCCATCAATTTTAAATATTAATATCGTTCTGAAAACACCAAGTTATTTAAAAATCGTCATAAAACGAATTACTAAAATGGAGTATTTTAGATACTATTTCCCAACGAATAGTAGTATAAAAATTAAGATCGGCAGCACTGAAAATAAGCATGCCGATCTTGTCAAAATTACAACAAACACGTCGCTACTGACAATACCTTGTTATTATTCCACCATGGTGTAGGCTATTCACAAAATTTAAAAAAATTTTAATTTCCTATCCTAATATATTCCTAATATTTGATCGTGAAGCAATAAAAATTATTTGATCTTTTAAAAAAGCACATAAAAATCAGTTTTCCAAACGTCATAAATAAATTAAAATCTAATTATAAATAGCTTAGTAATGCTTTATTTAGTGATAATAAGCAGGGTTGCCACAAAAAAATTACCAAATTCCTCAAAAACAAATGAAAAATGCTCAAAATCCGAACAAATTACTCAAAATTTTCTTATTACAGATATGAGTATTGTGTACTATTTACAGGTACCTAGTATAAAAATTAATTACATTCTCCAATTCAATTGGTACATTTATTTTTGCGGCTCAAACAAAGTATCACCGTTATTTTGTATGCCTTGCTTTGTATATAATATTGCTGCAACTATATCAGTGCTCAATCTGGCCCTGAAATCAGTCGTACACATTTTTAAACTACTAAATATATGTTCTACTGAAGCATTAGAAAATGGCTATATTAGTAATGCAGATATAATTTTTTTTAATTGGGAAACTTATGTATATGAACCTGAAGAATCTTTTAATTCAAAAACGTTTTTCCTATAATTTTCGGGATCTAATGAAGAATCAATATGAATATTTTTATGATCGAACAATGCGTGTCTCTCCATTCGTTATCGAGATTTTGCAAGTTCAAAATAAATTGAAAATATAACGATGGAATGAAAAAAATTATCGATAAAATTTGAATATTTATCAGCAAATCCAGATGAGCTTAAGGTGTTCTTACACGCTTTTCGATCCGGAGACAGCCACATAGCTTGATGAATCCTTTTATGCTTGAACCTAGTACTGCCTTTCTTACCCACCCTGGCATTGAAGTCGCCAAGCACGATTTTGATATCGTGGCGGGGNGAATATTTATCAGCAAATCCAGATGAGCTTAAGGTGTTCTTACACGTTTTTCGATCCGGAGACAGCCACATAGCTTGATGAATCCTTTTATGCTTGAACCTAGTACTGCCTTTCTTACCCACCCTGGCATTGAAGTCGCCAAGCACGATTTTGATATCGTGGCGGGGGCAGCGCTCGTACGTGCGCTCCAAGCGCTCATAGAAGAGATCCTTAAATACCTCATCCTTCTCTTCCGTCGGGGCATGGGCGCAGACGAGCGAGATGTTGAAGAATCTCGCTTTGATGCAGATTATGACTAGACGCATTACTTGCCTTGCCCCGTCCAACGCATTTCTTGGATGGCGGTGGCGTCAGCTTTTGTTCTTATGAGGACATCAACCAGCCGGGCAGAGGCACCTTCCCCATTAAGGGTCTTGACATTCCTGATGCATGCCCTCAAATCGTAGTCCTTTAAGCGTTTGCCGTGGTCGTCACCACAAGCGGGGGTCTCATCCGAGGCACTGCTTCGCTTCTTCACTGGAAGGGGTGGCGGGTCGCAAACCCAGCGCACAACCAATTGCTGGGAGGGGGTGGTTTCGCCGAGGGCCGCCTGCGCAAAAGAAGTGCTGCGCAAAAATTCTGCCGCCCCTCTTTTCCGGCAACACGGAAAGAGAGTTGTACTTAGTAAGGGCTATAATCCCTAGGCTCGGCCGAAGGCCGCCTACGCAGAAAGAAGTGCTGCACAAAAATATTTCCGCCCCCCTTTTCCACTAACACAGAAAGGAGAACTCTACTTAGTAAGGGTTATACTCTCTAAGCGCGGCCGATGGCCGCTTATACAGAACGAAGTACTGCGCAAAAATACTTCCNCTTCCGCCCCCCTTTTCCACTAACAAAGAAAGGAGAACTCTACTTAGTAAGGGTTATAATCTCTAAGCGCGGCCGATGGCCGCTTATACAGAACGAAGTACTGCGCAAAAATACTTCCGCCCTTCTTTTTCAGCAACACGGGAAGGAGAGTTCTACTTAGTAAGGGTTATAATCCCTAAACGCGGTTGAAGGCCTACTACACAGAAAGAAGTTGTGCGCAAAAAAAAATCAGCTCCTCCTTTCCGGCAACGCAGAAAGGAGAGTTCTACTTAGTAAGGGTTATAACCCCTAAGCGCGACCGATGGCCGCTTATACAGAATGAAGTACTGCTCAAAAATACTTCCGCCCTTCTTTTTCAGCAATACGGAAAGGAGAGTTCTACTTAGTAAGGGTTATAATCCCTAAGCGTGGCCGAAGGCCACCTACACAGAAAGAAGTTCAACGCAAAAAAAAAATCCGCTCCTCTTTTCCGGCAACGCAGAAAGGAGAGTTCTACTTAGCAAGGGTTATAATCTCTAGGCGCGGCCGAAGGCCGCCTACGCAGAAAGAAATGCTGCACAAAAATACTTTCGCCCCCCAACACAGAAAGGAGAATTCTACTNTGCGCAAAAAAAAAATCCGCTCCTCTTTTCCGGCAACGCAGAAAGGAGAGTTCTACTTAGCAAGGGTTATAATCCCTAGGCGCGGCCGAAGGCCGCCTACGCAGAAAGAAATGCTGCACAAAAATACTTTCGCCCCCCAACACAGAAAGGAGAATTCTACTTAGTAATGGTTATAATCCCTAAGCGCGGCCGAAGGCCGCCTACGCAAAAATAAGTTCTGCGCAAGAATTCTTCCGCCCCTCTTTTCCGGCAACACAGATAGGAGAATATAAGAAATTTTATAAATATGCACCGTATCTGTATTGCACTATTTTATTTGTTTTACGCTTTGCGGCATATATTTTACCAAAATTTTGTAGTATAATTTGTATTATGTCCTCCTCTTTGTTAAGTTTGGTTTATTTAAGTTTCAACATGTTATCATTCTGTTTTTAATAAGTAAAAATCTTGTTGAGAAGTAGATCTTACAAATCCCCAGTGGTATTAAAACTCATATTTGAAGCTAGTTACTCTAAAAGAAGGTATTTTGTTCCTTGAATACGATTTTTTTTGTTCGCACGGTATGAGTAACAACGCTTTACCGCTGGAATTTTCAAATATATTCGGTTGAAATGAGCAAAAAATTTGCCAGCTTAATACACAAAGAATGTTTTTACCTCTGGATATCCATTTTTCTCAAATTGAAACGGTTTTATTACTTTTTCAAAGCTATACGCTTTTTACTTTAAATCAGAGATTCCTTTAGCCAAGGGCAGGTTTGCCATGGAAGCCGACTGACTCTCCAATATTTATGGTTGGCATCTGGATCAACTATATTGAAGTTTTTTGCATCAATGAAAAGAGCGTTTCTCTATCCAAAAAATTTTGTTGGTTAAAGCAAACGAAAACTTCGGTTAGTATGGCTCCAAAGGCTAAATATGGTAAAAATAACAAAAATTATACTGAAGATGCAGTTAAAAATTATATATTTTAACAAAAAAAAATTAAATTTTTAACCAACTTGAATTGATTTATCTAATCGTAAAAGTAGGTTTATATGGCTGCAACTCACAAAAATGGAAAAATTAACTAATATTAATAGTAATCCCCAACCTACCACAAAAGCAGTAAAAATTACTGTAAAAATAGTACAACATAAGAAATTCGTTCCAACTTAAAGATAGTCTTAAAAATATAACGATTGAAGAAGATGAAGTCCTTATCTCATTTGGCGTGGTGTCTCTTTTTACCAACATACCAGTGCAATTGGCAATCCGCATAATTATGCAGCAATGGACCTCGCTTCAAATCCATACAAGTCTTACGAGGAAGCAATTTTTGAATATTTTAGAATTCTGCCTGCACGAAAATAACTATTTTGTCTATGATGGAATATACTATCAACAGGTACACGGAATGCCGATGGGAAACCCCTTGTCACCCACTGTAGCAGATATTGTTCTTGATAAACTACTGGACGACAGCATAGCTGAACTTAAATCTAAGGACATATGTATCAAATACATAAATAAGTAGGTAGATGATATATTTCCGATTGTTAGAAGAAATGACGTGGAAGACATACTAAGAGCATTAAATTCTCAACACCGAAAAATCCAATTCACCACTGAACTTGAAAACGAGAAGAATTTAGCCTTCCTAGACCTGGAAATTCATAAGGTAAATAATAAAATTATAACGAATTGGTATGCAAACGCCATAGCATCTTCTAGAATGATAAATTATCATTCTAATCATCCCTGGGCACAAAAGAAGAACACAGCTATCAACCTTATAAGCAAGATCTACGCGTTGAGCGACCAGGCGTTAAAAGAAAAATTAAAAACATATTGTTAAGGAACGGATACCCAAACAAAACTATAGACAGATTGATAGCAACAACAAAATGAAGACAAAAATCATCTGAAACGTCACATATGTAAAAGGACTAACGGATACAAAAACACTACATAAAAATATCCAAAATAAAAATATGACATTCGCACATAAGCCGCATAGCACTCTCAACAAAATATTTAAAAAAAAACAAAAGACAAGATCAACAAAGAACAACAACATGGCAAAACTGGCGAGCCTTGCAATAAATTTACATAGGCACAACAAAGCGCGCCCTTGGAGTCAGAATAGGCGAACATAAAGCAGACGTAAGAAACAAAAAATCAACTACAGCGCTAGCCCAGCACTTGACAAACAGCGGACATTCGGCTGATTTCAACAACACCAAAATATTAGACATAGAGAAACGAGTGCGAACGAGACTAACATTAGAAGGCCGGCGCATACAAGAACAAATACAAGACGCAATGAATTTCAAAGAAGATGTCGATAGCATAAATTGCGCATACAGGACAGCAATAAGGTGCAATAGAAAAACAGATGGACAGTGAATGTAGTGAAGCGATTATTGTGATGTTTTGTTTATTTTGTTCTTATTAATTTTAATGTAAGTGCTGTGGTTTCTATATATATATGTATATGTATGTACTTTGTTAACTATGTTATATGTATGTATGTATGTACGCACAGTGGCGTAGCCAGGGGGGGACAGAATTTGGGGGGATAGATTCTTCTCCCCCTTCGTCAGTAAAATGAAACTTTTTATTTTTGAATTAATAACACAATACTATTTGACCCTTCCGATTTATAATTTTTTTATTTCACACTGATGACAAATTATCTTTTAATGGATATATAAAATTATCGGTTGGTGGATTATGTATGTATTTGAATATTTGCGAAATACACTAGGCCAATTTGCTTAGTTCCCCACAGTGCACATTAGGTCAAATGATACATTTGGCTGTGCGGAAGTCCAATTTCGTAAAGGCAGTTTTACATTATTTTTTGTTGCCATTCTGTAGAGAATACTCCGTTATACAGCAATAAACCAAAGTTACACTTTCAAAACGTTATTGATACGTTGTTTGCGCAACCGGTTTATTTTGTAAATTTCAAGTGTATTGTTTTTGTAAAGTTCGAATAACTAAAAGAAAATTTTAAATGGGGGAAAAAACTATATCTAAGTGAGAACCTATGTCCCAATTTAAAAACGTGACTTTTTATCATTTGTTTGCAAAAAACTGACTTATTTGCATAACCTCAAAAATTTCCAAATTTATTTCCATTTATGATTTTATGTAAGCTTTTACAATTTTGTTAACTTTAGGCAAACAAATTGGAATCGGAACTGGATAAATTAAGATGTAATGAGTTCAATTTATTTTACTTAACTTGCCGTTTTTAGCCGTTTTCAAGAAAAACGGTTTTTTGTGGGCTATCATGCTATCACAAAAGGCAAGATGTTTGAAGTTTGGCTGATTGGATGTTAGAAAAAAGAAAAGCCTTTTTCGGTTGTCAACCATGTTGAAAAAAAATTTGGTGCTGCTGATATTTGCGAAAGTTCCATGAAACTCTTAGAAGAAAAAACGCGTATTTTCTACAATTATTTATCAAATAAATATGAAAATTATGGGAAACAATTTGGAGAGGATACTAAAATATTTATATCTGAAAACATTGATTTTCTTGTTAATGAGGTTCTTTTCGAAATGAAAAAGCCAACTGTGTCGACCATCAGCCGGATTCTAACATTCGCTATCGCTAAAGTGCTAAAATAGGATAGCCAACCTTTTTCCGAATTTTTAGCTATTTCCAAAAATATCTCCAACATTTTTTGGTGATAAATAATCCATTTTAATGGTGATAAATAGTGAAAATGGAAGTATGTGATACCAAAAAAAATAGCAGCCTCAATTTGGATTACATTTCATCTCCTGTAGCGTAGCCGAGGCTATGTTACAAATACACTAGCGCCTTCGCAAAAAGGCAAATCCTTGAGAGAACTCACGGACTGAAATTTCCAATTTTTTTACTCAAAGTGAATAGAGCTTTGAACATTCTTTTAACCAATTAGTTATATAAACATTCGTATTCTTTTCAGGAAGTTACCAGCGATTTTTGGTAAATGTGTCACAAGGCAGCATTTGTATTCTGAATATAAATAGATAATATCGGTGGAGAATTTGGAAATACTGAAACCTCAAGTGAAAATGAAGTGTTTTATGAAGACTAACGGCTTTAGTAATCTCTTCTCCTCAAGACATATCTGCGAGACATGTAGTAAATATTTTTCTTTTTTTAATTTAGGAATTTCGGTAATGCCATAACTAATCGCTAGAAGAAACCATTTATGTACATGTGACCATACTTATGTATTTTACTATGTAGCTCATTTTAAAGGGGAGCGGGTTGTGTATGGTAAGAAAATAACTTGTACATAAAAATAACTAAAACATATACTCATCATTTGAACATACAAAAAAGCAGTAAGTTCTGTTTTACGAAAGCCAAGTCTGTTTAAAATTTTATTTACTGCCTTTACACTTGTTTTAACGTTTTCCATCTTTTTACATTAAAATAATGAAATATTTCAGCTGCTATTAACTTCGCACAGAAAAAGTAATTATTTGACCTAATGTGCAGTGTTGGGAAATAATCTATAATCTATACAAAAATTGTACTTTTCGACTGTTGGTATCGAAGATCGAAAGTGAAATTCGTATTATGAGCTATGCAACCGTGTCGAAATTTTCGTTGAGTATCGAATTTTCTGTCGAACAGAATTTTGCTTTCGATGGTGTAGCGAAGTGTTAGAAAATTGTGAAAAATGTATTATTTTGCATTTGTTTTCTTACTTTTTGGCGGGTAGACACTAATTTTAAACAATTTTTATCAATTTCATGCAGTTTTAACGTCGTGAATACAAAACACAAGCTCGAAAGGCTGCTTTTACTTGTGAAAGAAAATCCCAATACTCAGTTGGCACGATCTCTGAGAACAAATCATAGAGCTGTGGATAGTTTTAAAATATTTTAAATAGATTTGGCTCATAAACGACTTTTTAGACAGTCGGGAGTTTTTAGTAAATCTGTAGACAAATTTCTTAAATATATTTTATGCCAAAATATATTGTAAAGACTACACATAAACTCTCTTAAACATTTACTACTCCTGGCCAGTTCACTAAACTCTCATCCTCTGACGAATCGTTGAACCCCAGAACTTCGTTGTACTAATTTTTACCATGTTTTTATAAACTTGCTTTCTTTTTTATTTCATTTTAATTTGCATAAATTTACATAAATATGTATAAGCACACTATTTAGTTTGCTCGATTTGTAAACAAAGCTTCTCAGCGGTGAAAAATATACTATTGTGAACAACATAAACGAGCGAAGTTCACAATAGCGCTATTCTTCATCGAATGAGCGCCATAATACCAAATGAAAATTCGTTCGATCAGCACTTTCGACCACAGTCGAAGATCGAATGTAACTCATAATAGGGGCCTTGACATTTCAAGTGCTTATCAAAACTTTGTACATGTTAACTAGATTGGCCATTTGTCTTAAAATTATATAATTTTAATTATTTGTTTATAAAAATTCAGTTTACACTTTAACAAAACCCGTATAAATCCAAGGTTTAATCTTTGCGCAACATTAACAAAATCAACAAACTTTCGTAAAGCTTTTTAATTAGATTTCCTATAAATACATATTTTGAGTATGCAGTTTTGTAGCCCGATCAATTCAAATAAAGCGCAAGTTTAAAATACATAGCTGCGACTTATCGTTGATTTTTAATATTTATTTTTTTTTTGATAAAGGCGTTGCTCATTTTCTTCATTAAAAAAATCGTCGAACATACTTAGATAATATGGAAGAAAATTACCGACATCGACAAAAATATGCCATACATCAACTGTAAATCAGCGTTGCCATCCATAGATTTTTTCCCCTACCAAAACACGTACCAAAACGTTTTTGAGAGTACCAAAAAGTTTTTTTTGCAGTAAGAGCAAATGTTCTTTCCCATTTTATATTTTTCAATGAAGAAAGTATAAATTAGCTTCACTAAATAAATGTTTCACTAAATTTATTTAAAAATTAAAGCTTATAATTACACAGTCTAAGAGAAAATACATTCATGGCTAAAAATATTGGCGCAGAGAATTTTTACAAAATCGATACAAATGCAAAATTTTTTGTTTTACTATTTCCCGCTATTTTTTTTATAAAAATTTAGCTAGTACCAAAATCAAAATCAACATACCAAATCGTTTTCAGAGTACCAGTTTTGGTACTGCTGTAAATCACAGCTACTTTAAATTTGCACTTTATTAGACTAAAATTGAATGAGCTAAAAAACTGCAAAATATTGTCGATTTTTTTTAATGTTGTTCAAAGATTAAACTTATTTTCATTTAGCGTTTGTTAAGGAATAAACTATATTTTTATAAACAAATAATTCAAATTAAAATATAATAAAATAAATAGTCAAATCTAGTCAATATGTGAGTGGCGTAAAGTTATGATATTTAAGAACATCTCTTTTTTAATTAACGATGACACTGTCTATATGAAGCTGATTTCAACATTTTGTTTAAATAAAATTTAGTATCGAAAATACTCTTTCAAAACTTGGCTAGGAATATGATATAATGGTTCGTTCAACCCCATGGAATAAACGAGTAGATAAAAAATATATAACGGTAAAACTGGCACATATATAAATATATGAAATAATGCACTCAGGCGACGCCTCTAGCCATTGTGTGTCACAAATTTAAGTTATCGATGGAATTTTTTTTTCAATCCCCCCCCTCCCCCCCAAAGCCAAATCCTGGCTACGCCACTGTGTACGCATATTATTAATTGTGATTTGAAGCCTAATTGTTTGTGTTTTTATGTTTTGTTCCGCATAAACAGACTCCCTGATGAAGGCGGAAAAGACGCCAAAACGCGTAGGAGGATAAAAGAAAACTATGTTTTGCTTTTTATTTAACCGGCCTTATGCTCCATAAATCAGCTTATATAAAAAGGTTTTTTATTAGAATAATGCACAAAAAATAGCACAATATTAAAGCGTAAAATTTTTTTTATAAAGATAATGCATTAGAGTCTTTTTCTTATATATGGACAAATGTTTATAATTTTTCTTAACCTAAGCATGATTTTTTGGAAATGAAGTTGTCCATGTGTATATATTTTTAATAATATTTTCGTCTTATATATAAATTTCCGTTTGGAGAAATAATTATATGTAAGGGTGATTTGTAAAATTTGTAAATAATAAATAAATTAAAAATTGAATGTTCTATTCGCAATGTTTTTCAATATTCCCTCACTTTCATAAAGTATCTTTTAAAACATTAGGTAGCTCGAACATTTTTGTTATATGAAATTTGATTGGCATGAGAGTGCCTTTGCTTTGTTTTCCTGTAAAAACTATTTCGTTATCAGTGTTGCCGCGAATCTTTTTAGTGGTAGCCAAATTCCTTTAAAAAAAGGCTAAAAAAGAGCTAAAAAAGTCACTGTGGCTAAAAATTGTAGCTAAATTTTTTTACTTACATATACATATATAAGTATACGCGCAAACATTTTCAGTAAGTAATGGTATAGAAAAACAATGAGCTCTGGAAAAAAAGCTAATATTTTATCAAACGAAAAACCTTTTTGTATAAAAGGAGAAAATATACGACACCAGCTTGCTGGCTCCATCAAGTGATTCTTACTTACTAACTTACCAACATGCTGGTACAATATTTATTTCTTTAAAAATGAGGTCGAGGAAAGATCGAAATGATTAGAGCCGAAATTTCATAATTTCACTATTTTGTTAAACATTGTTCTTTTTTCTTTAATTCACAACTGGAATATCGTGAACTTAATCTGTCACAAACACGGCTTTGACTCATATAGTGAGCTAATTTTACCACTCGCGACACCAGCATGCTGGTACAATCATA
>NW_016157198.1:322578-326572 GCF_001687245.7 Rhagoletis zephyria
GTAAAATTCATCGGATTCGCTTGAAAATCGTTACTCAGGGGTTTTGGGAGTCCGGAGTTTGGGAGTTTTGGGATTGGATCCGCCATTTTGAATTTTGAAAAAATAATATCATATTCGTAATTAGCGACCCCGAAAACCCCCGAGTAACGAGTTTCAAGCGAATCCGATGAATTTTTCCAAAAGGTGTCCTCCATATTGGTTTTCTGGGGTTATATCAAAACCCTGAACTGATGGGGTTAAATGGACCCCGGATTCGGATTCAGCGACCCCAAAAACATATAGTACACATAGTGAGACCTTTGGGTCAGAACACAAATTTTTTTTTGTGGGGCTGTGTTTTCCTTCGTTGGAATGTTTTATGATTAATTTTCTTAGTTCAGTACTCGTTTCACCTCTTTGCCTAGACATTTTTAATTCTCAAGGCTGCTATTAAAAACTCAATGCAACAAAGTAAATCTATAAAATACCGTTACTTGCTCCAAACATTTCAATTGAAATTGGCTGAGATTCTCCTGCAGGGCAGCAAATATTGGGCACGTTGTTTCTTATGTCCGAGTTTGGCTTGTGCACGATTTTCTTACTGCTAAATACCTTAATATTTTGCTACAATGAAAAGTGGTAAAGTTTAAATCTATTGTCTAAGAAAGTATGTACAAATATTGTGTTAAAACGCTCTTATATTTTACTAGCAAATACCCGGCGTTTAATTAAAAAATGTTTAAACAAACAATTGGGCATTATTCTCTGAAGTCTTCTGAAGAGAAGCAGAGTTTTCAGATTGAAAAATTTTGATTTCCATGGATTCTATGCCATTTCTACGAAAAGTCTTGTTTTCCCCATACAAAATACATGGGAAACTTTGAGCGCTTTGAGCGACCTCTAAATATATTTTGATTTTAAAATAAAAAAAACAGGGGTATATTTTTTTCGGTATAGAAAAATCCTAGGGGGTGAGAGCATTAAATTTTCGACTTTGCTTTTTTTGGACCACCCTAAGGTACATATAATGTGTTGTAATCGATTGGTGATAATAACAAAATTTAAGATCTATCTTCACAAGTCTGTGCCGTATCAGTTCATTATCACAGCCAATCAGCATCGATCAGTGATACCAATTCACACACATCCGTAGTATGTCGTCCGGTACTTTCAGTAAAATGAAGTTCACTGAAACCAAGATGACTTATTTTACTAATGATCAGTTGTCAATTATTGGCATATTATATAATTCTGCATAGTTCCGTACCAACTCGATTAATTTTCCCTCCATATAAAACAAAATTTGCAATAGAATACCGTCAGCTCGTCAGGGAAATACACAAACAAATCTTTGCCGAGTTAACTACACTCTAAAAAATGTTTGTTTAAATTTAAGCATATTAAAAAAGGTAACCAGTTTCCTCTCTTAATGTATGCAAATTTGCACACCGTGTTAATCAATTTAAATACTGCTTTTTTTACTTTTACTGACCATATGTGTGGCGTAGAACAAATTTGAATTTGTTTGTTGAATTCTAAACACTCAAGGCCAAATTCACAGTGCGTATAATATAATTATTCATTAACATAAAAATGCTATCACTCACACAAGCTTAAATGAAAATAGCTATTTACCCAACGCTTAAAGGTGACGAAAAAATCGATAGCGACTGTCAAAATTGGAAAGACCAATTTTTTTTTTTGGAACTTAAAAAAAAGAGTTTAGAGTATATTGTGCCAAAATTTCACTGCAATCGCGGGCCTAGAATATATAAATAATTGCAATTGTTTAAATTATTGTTATTAAAGAATTAATTGTTTTGCAAATTTTATTCTGCAAATCTTTCTATTGTAAAGGGAAAAGCTTCAGCTACTCTCAAAAAAAATTTCATCAAATGGGTCGCGAGTTAAGAATTTTTCTCTCAAAAATTGCAATATTCTTATAATACCAAAAAACACAAAAACAAAGTGCAATTTCGAAAAACCGTCCAAAGTGTATTTTTGTTTTCACTTGCGGAAGCAGCACTGACGGTAAAAAACGGCAATGTGCCGGACGGTCTGAAAAATTCTATTTGGGACTGTGGCAACGATATTATATTTTTCACTGACACTGATAGGTACGGCACTGATATGTGTGGATATACTTTTATTGTAAAAATCCACTTTTATATTGATTTGAGGTCGATAAATAAACGCAGATCTAATTCCGATTGCAGGCATCGTTTCTATTCGCGCCTCCGCTACTATTCTCCGATTACCGGCCATTGCCCTTGCGGCTCTCGTTTGTCTTGACAAATTTATTTTAGCTTTAGGCATTTTTAAACACTTCGCACTGTTCTGTTATTTTAAAGTTTTTTTTGTATTTAGTAACGAAATTCCACTTTGTACAAGCCAAAAAACTCAGCCGCGCACTTGCTAATTTATTAACTTCGCGAAAACAATGTGCCGAATTCCCATGAAGCCCAACAAATAGACACACATATGTACATCATTGATTTGCTGTTGTTTGTGCATACCACTACAGCGTTTTAAAAATGGAATTCGGCTAGACAGAGGCAGGATTCCCATAAAAAACAGGGCTAAATTACTTTACCATATCAATTCTAATTTGAACGTACTGTGGCATTGTTGATCAACTTAATACTTTAATTAAACATACTTATTATTGAAATTTCATTTTAAAAATACCACTGTGCCCTATTATGGTAGAAATAGGTAATTTTAAAACTTGAATCATAGAAATCGAGCCAGTACATCGGCTGTTTTGCTCTCACGTTTTTTTGGGTTTTAATTTTATATATAGTATAGATTAAGCGTTCTTTCTTTTAAATACATCATGCCAATAAATATTTTTTTATGGTGTCCGACTTTGGCTTGGAGCCACTGTAAGTACTACCCAGAAGGTAATTTCAGGAGCCAAAATCTCATCAAAAAGGCCTTAGGACGCCTTCTGAAGAAGTTCTTTTAAAGGTTTTCTTAAACCATTAAAATCATACTTCTTTAAGGAAGAAGTTCTTTTAAAGTTTTTGTTAATTCATAAAAATAATACTTCTTTAACTGCACGTCCAAGCAGAAAAATGTGAATATGAATGTTAATATCTTCGTAAACGGTAAGGGCTAAGCTCAGGGCCTTACCGGGTTCACACAGGGCGGATCGTGAACGGCCTACTTCGGTGGGTTAGCTGCGAATAACCAATAAGCAGTCCCAGACCAAGAGCGGCAGGAGCCGAGGGCCTGATTTAAAAGATCAGAAATGCTTGATGAATCTCCTGTGTCCGGGCGAACAGATGCCGCCTCCCAAAAAGCATCCCAGGATTGAGACCAGTTAGATCCTATTCATGGCATACTGGAAAATGTATACGATTAATTTGACATTGGGCTGGCGCGAGCAGTATTCCACCACTTTAGTATGTGAGGGTGACACCTCACAGAAATGGCTGGTGGGCTAATGCTGCAATCGCCTCCGTCTCGTTAAAACCCTGGCAGGTCTTCAAGTACGTTCAATACACGTCGCCATTTAGTTGGCCGCACAGGTCCAGTTGAGATTTACTCCTGGTTTTGCGCTGTCTTGGCTCTGAACACAATATCCCATAAGGACTTGTGTCAACCCTCGCGATGGCCTGCTCCTTTGAGAGAAGGGAACTTCGGGACACTTAAAGCGACTGTGCTACGTGTGGAGATAGCGGCTTGAAGCGGAGACCCAATAGAACTGACATGATTAAAAAAGTAACAAAAACAAATGTAATGGGAGTAGATGCTCCCGAGGAAGAATGCAGCGCATTTAGAAAGAGCAGTAGAGTTGTGCGCTCCCCGCCACAAACTCCTCTGCAGGCGAAAGCCGGCACCACGAGCACGCAGAAAGCCGTCGACGTGGTGCAGAGGGGTACACCTTTACAAACGACAACTCCTGGCAGCAGGGATGGTGGTCATCAAACGCCAGCTGCTGCAAACAGGGACAAGCATGCCACCGCAAGCTTGGGAACGTGCGAAGGCAATGAAGATGAGCAATTGGCCC
>NW_016157198.1:330207-336055 GCF_001687245.7 Rhagoletis zephyria
CTGTAGTTATTTAAAACGTCATTTAGAGTCTGAGGTACACAGTTTCCAACTTCTTTGTAAGAATCAATGAAATACCTAATCAGCGTGAACAACCACATTGTATATATTTTAAGATTAAGATTAAACAATTAAAAATAGGACTTATTGAACTATATCGTCGCTCAGCGCGAAATACCACGTCTACGCCAAACGTAGTACCGCGTATACGATGGTAAATAAATTTTAGTCTTTAGCCGACCATGTATATTATGTATTCTGTATATTATAAAACAAATACATAAATATGTAAGTGATATTAATACATTCATTCCAAATATTCTTACTTGGTTTCACTGCTGGGGCTGCCACTGCTGCTGCTACTCTCCTCAACCTCGACAGGTGTAGGTGGCCTATGTCAATTAAAAACTACAGTAAATATTAAAAAATAACCAAAACTGGAAAGATCTTACCAACTTCACAGGCAAGAAAAAAATAACCAAAATTGGTTAAAAGTAACCAAAACGGCAACACTGCTTCTAATACAAACTATGTGTATACTCGTTCCAGCAACGAACGACAAAATACAAACATGTTCGTGCTTCTAACACAAACTATAGCCGTCATCGATTCGCCACTTTGCTGCTTGCTATGTTTAAGCTCCGGTCGCTTAAAGAAGAATTTTGCATGTGAAAGCAACAACAAAGTTAGCTAGCACTGATAGACGATAGCGAGTTTGGTTGTACCCATCGTCGTAGCCAGAATGAAATTTAGGGGGGGCTCGACCCTATTAAGCTGGTATTTCAGGGTACTATTTTATATATATATAAGGAAAATTTGAAAGTTAGGGAGGGCTCGAGCACCCCCCTGCCCCTACCTGGCTACGCCCATGGTTGTACCTCATTGAGTTCGTTCGTTTCGCCACTCGCTAACTGTTGGCGAATCGATGACGGCTTATGTGTATACTCTTTGCAGCAACGACCGACAAAATACAAACATGTTCGTGCTTCTAACCAGTGTTGCCGCGAATAATTTTTAGTGGGAGCCAAATTCCTTTAAAAAAAAGGCCTAAAAAGAGCTAAAAAAAGTCGTTGTGGCTAAAAATGGTAGCTAAAATTTTTTACTTACATATGTATATATAATTTTACTTACACGCCGAAATTTCATAATTTTTCTACCATTTTGTTAAACATTGTTTTATTTTTTATTCAAAACTGCAATATCGTGAAATTTAATCTTCCACAAACACGGCTTTGACTCATATAGTGCAAGAAATTTCCGCCAAATACTTTTTACTTAGAAAAATTAGCTAGCTTCACCATTCACGACACCAGCATGCTGGTACAATCATAAAATTTTCAAATAGTTTTTGAAGTCGCACCAGCAGCTGGTGCAATCACACCACAAGAACATACACGGTCAATCGACTTGATGGGCCATTTAACAAATTAAGCATATTAAGGGCCGTAAACTTATCTATTTTAAACTATAGTTAAATCGTTTATAGATAAGTTAACAGCCCTAACACTTTTATAGTATGTATGTATAAAAACGTAAGGAACATACAATACATATATGTATACATATCAGGATTTCTTTGTTTAAAAATTCATCTCTTATATAAATGAAAAAATGAGATCAAATTAAGCATATACAACTTTTTCATGCCAAGGACGAAGAAATTCTCCATAGGGCTAAAAAAAGGGCTAGGGGCAATTTCCAATTTATGTGGCCAAAAACAGTATGTGGTAGCTAAATCTAGCCACCAAAGGGCTAGAACGGCAACACTGCTTCTAACACCAACTATGTGTATACTCTTTCCAGCAACGAACGACAAAATACAAACATGTTCGTGCTTCTGAATAGCAACGACCAAAAATTCGTATGTTCTTCCCAGCAATGAACCATAAATACATATATGCTCGTGCCTCTTTGTATAGCAAACGACAAAACTCGTATGTTCTTTCCAGCAACGAACCATAAATACATATATGCTCGTGCTTCTTTACATAGTAAACGACAAAATACAAACATGTTCGTGCTTCTAACACAAACTACGTGTATACTCCCAGCCAGCAAAAAAGCCGAAAACCGATCCCAAAAAGGACAAAAAAGTGGATGAAGTGCGGATTTTTGTCCGTTTACGGATTCCATTTCCAGATACTTTGACGATCCGATTTCCCACTAAAGTGTGCGGCAGAAACGTACGTACAGACAACAGTATGTGAAACGGATACGTTTTCGGCTGTTTTTCTGAAATTTGTCTGATAGAATTTTTCGTTCAATACGCTTTCCTTCTGCACTTCACAGATACTTTTTCATGGTTCAAAAGAAATAAAATAAAATTAGGAAGCGCCTGACGGAATTCGAACCCGGCACCTTCTGGAAGCTAACGAATAGCGGCACACTCCTCAGTCACTGCCGACTACGCATGTATGCTTTCAAATGTTTAGCTTAAGCAAATAAAATACAATTATTGCTTTCAAATGACATCATCTTTTTCGAACGTTTTCCGGATACGANTGTTAAACATTGTTTTATTTTTTATTCAAAACTGCAATATCGTGAAATTTAATCTTCCACAAACACGGCTTTGACTCATATAGTGCAAGAAATTTCCGCCAAATACTTTTTACTTAGAAAAATTAGCTAGCTTCACCATTCACGACACCAGCATGCTGGTACAATCATAAAATTTTCAAATAGTTTTTGAAGTCGCACCAGCAGCTGGTGCAATCACACCACAAGAACATACACGGTCAATCGACTTGATGGGCCATTTAACAAATTAAGCATATTAAGGGCCGTAAACTTATCTATTTTAAACTATAGTTAAATCGTTTATAGATAAGTTAACAGCCCTAACACTTTTATAGTATGTATGTATAAAAACGTAAGGAACATACAATACATATATGTATACATATCAGGATTTCTTTGTTTAAAAATTCATCTCTTATATAAATGAAAAAATGAGATCAAATTAAGCATATACAACTTTTTCATGCCAAGGACGAAGAAATTCTCCATAGGGCTAAAAAAAGGGCTAGGGGCAATTTCCAATTTATGTGGCCAAAAACAGTATGTGGTAGCTAAATCTAGCCACCAAAGGGCTAGAACGGCAACACTGCTTCTAACACCAACTATGTGTATACTCTTTCCAGCAACGAACGACAAAATACAAACATGTTCGTGCTTCTGAATAGCAACGACCAAAAATTCGTATGTTCTTCCCAGCAATGAACCATAAATACATATATGCTCGTGCCTCTTTGTATAGCAAACGACAAAACTCGTATGTTCTTTCCAGCAACGAACCATAAATACATATATGCTCGTGCTTCTTTACATAGTAAACGACAAAATACAAACATGTTCGTGCTTCTAACACAAACTACGTGTATACTCCCAGCCAGCAAAAAAGCCGAAAACCGATCCCAAAAAGGACAAAAAAGTGGATGAAGTGCGGATTTTTGTCCGTTTACGGATTCCATTTCCAGATACTTTGACGATCCGATTTCCCACTAAAGTGTGCGGCAGAAACGTACGTACAGACAACAGTATGTGAAACGGATACGTTTTCGGCTGTTTTTCTGAAATTTGTCTGATAGAATTTTTCGTTCAATACGCTTTCCTTCTGCACTTCACAGATACTTTTTCATGGTTCAAAAGAAATAAAATAAAATTAGGAAGCGCCTGACGGAATTCGAACCCGGCACCTTCTGGAAGCTAACGAATAGCGGCACACTCCTCAGTCACTGCCGACTACGCATGTATGCTTTCAAATGTTTAGCTTAAGCAAATAAAATACAATTATTGCTTTCAAATGACATCATCTTTTTCGAACGTTTTCCGGATACGAAAATTGATGATAACTGTAGGAGTTTTTTGTATGCGTTTTCGGATACGGAAACGACTCAAGCATCGTTGGTCGCTAGTTCAAATCGCGGTGGAGGCAGTTGTCAGTTTCCAGATTTAATGAATTTAAATTGTTGCGTGCCGCTTACAATCATTTTTTGTTCTTTTTATAAAACATGTAACAAACATGGAACCTGTAAAGGAAAAGAAAAAACGGGAAAGATTTTCAAAAATCTAATCTTAAAAACGTTTTCTTAAATAAAAACTGGCCAAAACGGAACCGGTTAAAAACTAAAAGCATTGCTTGGGTATTGAGCTAGAACTAGTACTGTCGGCAAAATGTCGCTTTCTACGCTAGTTCTGCGCTTGTCAGATTTTCTGCAGAGAACGTACTCGTACGATACTAACGTAATCGTACAGGCCACTGGCACATACATATGAGCAGAAATTAATTTCAGTTAAAGAAATGGCGTGTCTCGCGGTCCCGCTGCAGTATAGTGCATATTTTTAGGCTCAATAATAATAATGCGGTTTTTAAATATGTTTCTACTTTCGGCGAGGTAGACGTCTAGACCAGTTTTGTATATTCTATGTCTGGAAAAACAAGAATTCGAAATGATAAAAACGTGGTAAGTAATAAAAAATTATTTGAAAAATGCAGTGCAATATAGAAAAACAGTTTGGGGATAAAATTAAATGAAAAATTCTTTAGAAGAACAGATTCAGTTTTTTGGTGCATAAGTACGAGTAGGTATTGAAAATATCCTTTCAAAATCTTTGCTTAACTCAGTGAGAGGGCATGGCCAGGATGAATGTATTTGCATAAAAATTTATTATAGCAAAATGTTTTGGGTAGGCATCGGGGCCAATGATAACCATCAGTTACCACCTCTGCATGGTTGTAAGTCATGCAGAGTCCCTACGGCTTGTAGCGCTGTGGCTTTGCCGCTTAAACTCTGTAAGAGATTTTGGGGGTGCGCGTCAAGCGGGAGTGTTGAGCACCGGTTATGTATTCAAATTAGAAAATTGGGTAGGTGCTGTGGCCAATGGTAGCTCTTGTACCACCTCTGTATGCCGAAAGCCATACAGAGCCCCGTGAGACAACTCCGGAAAAGTTGTAATGCATCAAGTGAGTTTGTTGAGCATTGTGGGTGGATGCGTCAAGCAAGTTGAGCATCGGTTATGTATTCAAGTTAGAAAATTGGGTAGGCGCTGTGGCCAATGCCAGCTCTTGTACCACCTCTGTATGCTGAAAGTCATACAGAGCCCCGTGAAGCAACTCCGGAAGAGTTGTGATGCATCAAGCAAGATTATTGAGCATCATTTGGGGTGCCAGAAATTAACTACTTTAGTATCCGGCTCGAAGGACCATGAATAATTTTACGCTTGGTCCCCTTGCACTCACCCCAATAAACAGTAAAATTTCCGCTTAAGGGAAAGATTTGAGTTTGAGAAACAAAGTTTTAGTTTGTTTAAGGTTAAAATTTCCAATGTGTATATGTTTGCATATACATGTATAAAATTTATTGGAAGATAAGCTTGCAATGACTTTAAATACTAGAACGCGTGCGCGTTAACTGGCGTTAATTGATGAACTGAAACTCCAATTCACTTGGCACGATGATGGTAGGCGGCTGTGCGCGCCCGGGAATAATTTTCGGGGTCGCTTCGACTCCACACAGCTACGGCCAAAGGATGCGCGCACGGCCGCTAAAGTACGTTTAAGCGGCGGCTTAAACGATCTTATCCTTGAATATCTTTGAAATTTTGCAATATATATTTTTGAAAAAAGTATGCTAAAGACTAATATAATCTCGACAAAAATTTAGAATTTCGTCCTTCTAACTTTTTTAGCTTTATAGTATATTTAATTGAAAAGAAGGTTGTTCTAGAAAAGAAATTTTGGCATAAATGTAGAATACCTACAATCCTCAAATTAAAAAAATTCATGTTGGGATCGATGGAGATCATTGAGGTGAGCGTAACGATATATATATTTTTTTTTGGGAAACAA
>NW_016157198.1:336178-351664 GCF_001687245.7 Rhagoletis zephyria
ATTATAGCAAAATGTTTTGGGTAGGCATCGGGGCCAATGATAACCATCAGTTACCACCTCTGCATGGTTGTAAGTCATGCAGAGTCCCTACGGCTTGTAGCGCTGTGGCTTTGCCGCTTAAACTCTGTAAGAGATTTTGGGGGTGCGCGTCAAGCGGGAGTGTTGAGCACCGGTTATGTATTCAAATTAGAAAATTGGGTAGGTGCTGTGGCCAATGGTAGCTCTTGTACCACCTCTGTATGCCGAAAGCCATACAGAGCCCCGTGAGACAACTCCGGAAAAGTTGTAATGCATCAAGTGAGTTTGTTGAGCATTGTGGGTGGATGCGTCAAGCAAGTTGAGCATCGGTTATGTATTCAAGTTAGAAAATTGGGTAGGCGCTGTGGCCAATGCCAGCTCTTGTACCACCTCTGTATGCTGAAAGTCATACAGAGCCCCGTGAAGCAACTCCGGAAGAGTTGTGATGCATCAAGCAAGATTATTGAGCATCATTTGGGGTGCCAGAAATTAACTACTTTAGTATCCGGCTCGAAGGACCATGAATAATTTTACGCTTGGTCCCCTTGCACTCACCCCAATAAACAGTAAAATTTCCGCTTAAGGGAAAGATTTGAGTTTGAGAAACAAAGTTTTAGTTTGTTTAAGGTTAAAATTTCCAATGTGTATATGTTTGCATATACATGTATAAAATTTATTGGAAGATAAGCTTGCAATGACTTGAAATACTAGAACGCGTGCGCGTTAACTGGCGTTAATTGATGAACTGAAACTCCAATTCACTTGGCACGATGATGGTAGGCGGCTGTGCGCGCCCGGGAATAATTTTCGGGGTCGCTTCGACTCCACACAGCTACGGCCAAAGGATGCGCGCACGGCCGCTAAAGTACGTTTAAGCGGCGGCTTAAACGATCTTATCCTTGAATATCTTTGAAATTTTGCAATATATATTTTTGAAAAAAGTATGCTAAAGACTAATATAATCTCGACAAAAATTTAGAATTTCGTCCTTCTAACTTTTTTAGCTTTATAGTATATTTAATTGAAAAGAAGGTTGTTCTAGAAAAGAAATTTTGGCATAAATGTAGAATACCTACAATCCTCAAATTAAAAAAATTCATGTTGGGATCGATGGAGATCATTGAGGTGAGCGTAACGATATATATATTTTTTTTTGGGAAACAACAACTACAACAATTATTAAAGGTCAACGTTCAAATTAGGCATGTTTTTTAATTAATATTTCTCGATATTTTGATGTCATTTGATAGAGAATTTAATTCTCTTTAATTTGATATACATATTTATGCATATATCTTTTATAGTATTCACAAAAATCTAATTAATGTGGAATTCTACTTTGTGAGGGTTATAATCCATAAGCGCGGCCGAAGGCCGCCTACGCAGAAAGGTGTTCTGTGCAACAGGTGTTCAGCGCCTTTTCTTCGCAACACAGAAAGAGAATTCTACTTTGTGAGGGTTATAATCCATAAGTGCGGCCGAAGGCCGCCTACGCAAATACACACATTAATTAAATTTTTGTGAAAACTATAAAAAGGTATATGTGTAAATATGTATATCAAATTAAAGAGAATTAAACTCTCTATCAAATGGCATCAAAATTGCCCAATTCCTTGGAGAGGTTTTCGAGAAATGTTAATTTAAAAAATGCTTAATTTGAACTTTGACCTTTAATAACACTGTGAGACAAATGGTAGGGGTCAATGGTCGGGAAGGGTTCAAACTACCGGGGAAAGTTATATCGGTAAAAAAGAAGTTATACCCAGCGAAACGCCGGGACACGTCTAGGAATCGAGATATATCGATTTGAAGTTAGTAACTATCATATAGGGGAAATTGTCACCTTTGGTGGTCTTTTTTTTTGACATAACTCGAGAACCACTAGTCCGATTTTGCTCGAACAAATTTAAAAAAATTAAAAATTACAATTCCTTTAATCTGTTCATATAACGTTTTTCTATATAATCAACAGTTTTGCCGGTAAATATAAATGTATGAAGAAAAAAAATATTTTTTGCCTAAAATATTAATTTTTTTTATTTTTTAAATTCATAAAAAATCCAAAACGGAAAAAAAGGCAAGTCGTATTACTTTCACGCAAAGTCACATAACCTTTAAGCAAAATGAGACATAGATCATAAAAATCGATGGACGCGTTTCGCTTTTATTCACAATTAAGTGAAGGCATCTCATTTTGACAAGAATATTTATTTTATGTTTATTGTTTTTGTTTTATGTTTTTGCTGATTGGTGGGAAAATATTTTTCAAACAATGTTATGTGACTTTACGTGACACTTTTTTCCGTTTTGGATTTTTTATGAAACGCCGGGCCACGTATAACTTGTTTTTGACCGATATAACATTTCCCGTTGGTTTCATCCCATCCCGATTTTGACTGTCGCATAGTGTAATTGTTGTAGTTGTTGTTTCCCAAAAAATATATATATACCGCTATGTTTACCTCAATGATCTCTATCGATCCTTTTTTTTTTTTTAATTCGAGATTTGTAGGTATTGTGCATTTGTTCCGAAATTTTAATAAAAAAATGTTTTTCTTGACAATAAACTAAGTTTACAAAGGTTAAATTCTTAAACGAAATTTCTTTTAACAAAGTTTAAAAAATAAATTTGATTAAAAGGGCAGTCTCAATACCTATTCGTCATTGTGAACCTTTAGTTTTTTTTGAATTCTACAGAATTTTCTATTTCATTTGGTATCCATACTGTTATTCTGCATTGCATTGAATTTTTAAAATGATTTTTGGAATTTATCATATCTCTGGAATTATAAAGTTCTTTAAAAAAATCCTGACGTCAGAGAGAAAAACTAAAAATGAGTGAGTTTATTGATTGCTTCGTGTGCTGTGATTTTTTTTTGTCGCACGGTGTAATGAGGTGTGTTTTTATAAAAAGTAACAACCCTCGGCAGAGAAAGGCACACCTTCAAAAGAAAAATAGCCAAAACTGGTCAAAATGTCGTATGCCTGTTATTTTTAACATATTATACATATGTACAAATGTGGTTATTTTCTCACTACACCAATCTCATATTGATACGAGTCTTTAATTTCTCTATCCTCGCAACTCATTAAACTTACATATTTAGCTACATATGCATACATATAGAAATAATTAAAATTTTCCTCTTAAATTTTAGGTTGTCGTTTATTGGGCAAATTCTTGACACCGAATGAAAGCAATGGCGCAGTTCGCGAATTATCACTTTATTTGGTTGTTATTATTCACAGCATGGCTATAGTATTATCAATACTTATTGTTTCTTTCATTTGGATTTTAATAATTGTTAGTGCAAGCGGACTCTCGAGAATATTTAACTGGTAATATGCAAGTACCCAGTTGATTTTGATTTTACATACAAATTTTTTCTAGGTGTTTTCAAAAACTCGGACCAATATCAGATAATTTGCTAGCGCTATTTGGGGCTTTTATTATTTCACTGGCAATGAAGAAATGTGGAGGACTGTCACTTGTCGTAACGTGCATCTTATATTTATTGTTGGTAAGCATGTTGTTGTGTATTTTACAATCGGTTTATGTTTGCTTTTATGATGAATAGCGATTGCAACCTAACTACAGTAGCGTTATCAGCGAAATGAGTTGCCAGGTTGAGGATTTGGTAGTAATTTGGAGGGTTTTTAAGTGTCAACACGGCACAACAAGCAAATTACGGTTTGTCTCAGGGCACAAACTTTTCTGATTCTCAACTTTTTCCCTGTAAAAATGTAGTAATTTCACTAATATTTCTAAAACTTTTATAATAATGGTAATAGTTTGGCGCTGTGGTGTATTGTCGGCCGCTGTGGTGTAGTGGTAAGTAGTGCGCGCTTTCACTCATCAACACCTGGGTTCAAGCCCTGGTCAAAGCAACATCGCAAAAAATATAGAAAAAGGTCTTTTTTTCTTAACAGCGGTCGTCCCTCGGCAGGCAATAGCAAATCTCCGAGTGTATTTCTGCCATGAAAAACAGCTTCTCCTAAAAATACAATCGCCGTTCGGAGTCGGCGTAAAACTGTAGGTCCCTCCGATTTGTGTGACAACATCAAGGCGCACGCCACAAGTCGGAGGAGAAGCTCGGCCAAACACTAACATATGTGTAAGCGCCAATCTATTATTATTATTATTATTAATAGTTTGGCGCTTACACGCTAAGTGTTTGGCTGAGTTTCTCCTCCAATTTGTGGTGTATGTCTTGATGTTGTTACACAAATGGGGGGACCTACAGTTTTACTCCGCCTCCGATCGGCAAATGGATTTTATGAGAAGCTTTTTCATGACAGAAATACACTCGGAGGTGTGCCGTTCTCTGCCGAGGGCTGTTAGAAAAAATATTTTAAAATTTACAAGTAGGGATTAGGGATTTGTCCCAGGCCTCACGGGGTGGTATGGCGCACCTTGAACCACTCAGCCACATCGGTTCCTTCCATAAAAAGGACATCCAATTCTGCCGGGCACCCGGGTAGGTTTTTATGCTATTTTCTAATTTAAAAAGTTATAAAAGGGTTAAACTCAATTATAAATATCAATTTTGAGTATATACATGCACAGATATAAATTCAAGGCCGTATTTCAATCAGTAGGGCATCTATTTGTTCAGGGACTACAAGAAACCTATTTTTATATTACCCTGGGATTCAGTAATTCAGTGTCATTTCAAGTCACTAAATTTGAGATTAGCAATTAGTGACTATTTTTGCGACTTGAGATGATTTGGCTATTCAGTAGGAGAGAAAATGTGTGGTGAAAACAAACACAGACAGTCAACTGATAGCGTTTATGTATGCCTTTTGCGGCGCCGCCCGAAGAGTCGTAATGGCCAAGTGGTCAAAGCATTAGGCTGCCGGTCGAGAGGGTCCGGATTCGAGTACTCCTCGGGCGCAGAGGATTCTTTATATTTTTTTTTATTTAGTTATAATTATAGTTATAATAATAATAATTATTATTATTATTATACAACGTAACGTACAAAATTACCTATCGAAAATCTCTTGCTTTGAAACTAAATCGTGACTACAATTTTCTATATCTTTGGAGGACTTTGGCAGTACTTTGATTGGCCCGATACATACCAGTTTGTCGATAATTTGGTACATGCCGATAATTCAACGGATTTCAATAACACTAAAATCCGGTACCTAAACAAAACTCGACAACTCGACCAATTTCGATAATTTACGATAACTGTGCCCTTAAGTGCTCGATAAATTTCAATAACTCAAAAGTCTATATATCTCTAGCCAAATCGATAACTCGATAAATTTAGGATACCTCTATAAATTTCGATAATTCCGTAAATTTTGATGCCTCATATTTTCGAAAGCTGTAGAGAAATCTCGATAACTCGTTACACTCTGGTAACACATTTAAAATAAGATAAGCAGTAATAATTCAATAAACGTATTAATTTTAAAAATTTCAATAACTCGATATACTTTGAAAATTCCAAAAACTTCGATTCGATAAATCTTAAAATTTTAGTACTTAAATAAATATCGACAACTCGATAAGTTCAAAGAACTCGATAAATTTCATTAACTCTATAAATAATGATAATGCAATAAATTTCGATAGCTTGATAAATTTCATTAACTCGACAAATTTCGATAATCCCGTAAAATTTTTATAGCTGCATAACTATCACTACATTTCGACAACTAATTTTCTGTATCTATAAATTAGATTTTTTAGTTTTTTTTTGCCGACGGTGGTAAGCATTTTCTTCCATATAAACAGGGCTGGATTTACTTAAAATGCCGCCCTGTGCCCTGTGAAACAGGCCACCCTTTTATTCTTTAACGTACATGAAATATAAGAAAATCTTTGCGTATACAATTCACAACTGAAATGCAAAATATGTGGTTAAATTCATTCAATGTTTAATTATAAGATAATAACCATATTTACATATTCTTATACATATGATAATGCAACTAAAAATTGATTACACTTGTGAGTTCTAATACATATTTTTGAATGGAAACAAATCTTCACATTCCAAGCGTTGGAGTAAATGGGCCTCCGCACACTGGACTGCTCAGTCCGCCAAAAACCGGTTTTGTGTGGATAAGAGGGGAATGAGAGTTCGAGTTTACCTCGCTCATTTCAGTCCGCGAAAATCGCGGATTGACGGTGGACTGACACGCACACATAGACAACATGTTTTCTATTTCGTTTTGTTTGCATGTGCCACATGCACTAACACAATTATGCGTACTTCATGTATACAAAACTGAAACCTGTTTTCGGCCGACTGCCCAGTCCAGTGTGCGTTCAAGTGGTGGACTGCTCAGTCCGACTGTGCAGGCTAGTGTGCTCAGGCCCAATCGGACTCAATGCACAGAATAGCTAAGCTATTTAGGGCCGGTTGCTCAATGTCTGGTTAACACAAATCGGAAGTAGAAGCTCCGGTTAAATACAACGACTGCTTTATCGCACACATGTTAAGTTCTGAACACATTGAAAACGACGAGCTACGGGCCACAGCTGCCAATTTGTTATCTTCATTATCTAAATGCTTTGTCGATGGCGACATGATGTTTTTGAACGCGGCAGCGACATCATGAACTTGTATGAGTTTGACATAAAAGAAGAGGAAGAACCTTATCTGTCGTTGGAAAAATAGAAATAGATCCAGTGTGCAAACCTTTACCACATATGCGGTAGATCTACCACATATTTTTTAAAATTTGGGTGTCTACCACATCTACCACACAAGGCTTAAAATCTACCACATTTTTGGACAGAACATTTGTTTACAATTTTCACATAAATCTAAAATTTCAACTCAATTCTAATACGAAATATAAAAATTAATCAATAAATTTCTAAAAAGGTATATCATGAATTCTGCTTTCAATATATCTGTACCTTAACTTTTTAATATTTCAAAAATCCGCATATTTATATTTGCTAAAGTATTTTGCAATGGAAAAATAATTTGGTGGATTTTTTGCATAAATGAGTCTGTAGGATTTTTCTCAAATTAATAAAAAAATATTTTTTTTTTTATGATTATATTTTCTAAGTAGAAAACGAATGTTATACTTATACTATATCTGTACGATCCACTAGCACTTATATTTCCCGATCTAATTTTCGAGTTGTGCCTCTTTTGAAGACGGTGTGCGAAATGTATACCCAATAAAAATATACATCCCTATGCTGTAATCCGTCGTAGATTTGATTTTGCTACGAGTCGTAAAATTGGTATGCTGTAATCCGCGTTGTCGCCATCTTCGAAATTCGTAATGTTGGTATGCCTGAACCCGACGTAGCTGTCATTTTTATGTATTTGTCGGAAATTTTGTACGAATAGCAACTCGTGTCGGAGCGAAACAAATTGTATTAAAATATCAATAAAGTAAAGAGTGTAAACACAAAAGTAGGTACGTAAGTTGAAGTGTGAATAGAAAAAAAATGTATTATTAAATGTTTACAAAAATATCAGAACGAAGATCACAACAAATCGCTCGCAATACGCAAAACTGGTGGAATGCATGAACGAAAGGCCAGACATTGGTCGAGGCTTTGTAAAAGGAGCTAAGAGGATGTGCTGGAATTTTGGGAAAGCGTTCCAAGAATTAAAGAAGGTCAATATCTAGTGAAATGGAGGCCCTTAAAAGTAGGGAGCTTACATTTTATCATTTAAGCTAACAGAACAATCTCCTTTGTATATTAGCAACTGTTAGGTGTTCTACCTCCTGGGACAAAAGTGCACCGGCCACTGAATCCTTTGTATTCTACTTAATTAAGGAAAACTCTTTTTAAATAATGATTAAACTAGTTTTTTTAATTGCACTATTCACTTGCGATTATATTTATTTTGATTTGTTTATGTCAAAGCAGCTGATTAAGAACTTCGAATTTCACGTTTTTAGCTAGCAGCGCCGCTGATAGTTACGATCGGATTACAGCATATCAATTTTCGGAACGGAGCTACGAATTCGTAGCTACGAACATTCGGGTTACAGCATAGGGGTGATAAATTGGAAAATCTGCCTCATTTTCTTTGCCGATTCTACCACACTAAAATAAAAAGGGGTTTGAATAGATCTAATCTGGCCACAACCACAGTCGTCGCGTAGCCCGGTCGTCGCCAAAATAATTATCTACATAAGAGTACGCACTTTATATGCATGAAGTCGAAATCGTCGATAATAATGTTTAACTGGGAGGTAGTGATAACCAGATATTGAACAACCGGCCCTTAGTCAATTTGCCTCATGGAGCCAATTTACACGATGAGTTTTCACCCTGGGTGGAAAGCAGAGATTGGCAAACAATGCTGTTTTTGTGACTTTAAGCCTACTAACATTAAAAACGGGGGATGAATGAACAACAGCGCAACGCGTGCAGTGCTTGCAAAGACGGCCACCACAAGTGAACGATACTTTAAAAGCTCATACTGATATTGACTTCGGCAAACCGAATGAACGTGCACGAAACCAGCAACCACCGTATTTGAACGGCTGCCGAAAGCATTCGAGCTCATTTGAACGGTTGCCGAAAGCATGAGAGCCAGCGTTCGGACTATTGAAATTCGATTCGGGAGTAAATGGCTCGAAAAATCGCATCAAAAACGAAATTTTCGGAGCAGATTAACATGTTTTTTATTAAATACTGCAAGGAAAAATTGTTACATCTTTTGGTACATTTTCAATTCATAAAAGTTTTTTCTATTTTCTATTATTTTGCATATCGTCGTTTAAAGAACAAAACCGCGTATCAACAAAATGGAAAACCGCGTATCAAAACAATGCAAAACCGCGTATGTGAGGTTATATAAATTGTTTTCTAGAGAGTAAAAACACTAATGGTTCCCTATTTTATAAAGCAATCGCATTTCTGGCTAGTATATTTCAGGACAAATGGATAAGAATTGAGCCAAGAGCTTGTGTGAGCAAATCCAATTTTTGGCAGCAAATGTCAGTTAAGCGGTTTTGCAGAATGACAATAGGCGGTTTTGTACTTGAAACGACGATATGTATACATATATGTATATTTGTAAGTGTATACATATCATATATGTAATACTCCTATATTGGCAGTAAGAGCTAGTACCGTCCGAAAACACTACAGTACAGATATATCAATAAACACGTACGAAAGAAAAGGAACACATACGTTTATAAATAAACATGTACACNAAGGAACACATACGTTTATAAATAGACATGTACACAACACATATACAAAAACGGCACTCAAGTACACAATACATTGACAAAAACGGTACTAGACTGTCTCGCTTTGATTTCGGAATGATTACACATTGAGAAGTTAGCTTATATAGATACATATGTATATTACTGGTAGTTTTACAATTCATCACATTGTGTTTACATTGTAATTGTAAAACATTTGCACGGAGTGCTTGTAAATCAGCTTAATCTCTAAATAGTATTCAAAACAAACTTTTCATTAATAAATGTATAAATTAAAAAAATTTTATAAATTACCAGACGGCGTATAAATTTCTGACCTTTGGTTTTAACTTTCAACTGTTTCTACATTAAGCCTGTTCCTGTATTTATTTTTAATGAGATTCATCTCTGAAAATTTTCTTTCGGCAGCAGCACTACTATGCGGTAAAATAGCTAACGTCAGCATACACTCTCCAAGTAACTAAACATACTCCTTTCCAAAACATTTTTCTGGTCCTGCTTGGGAAATAAAAAGTGACTTCGCAGGAATGTTAAAGAGTAAAAGAGACAACTTCTGTTACACCTTGCTATACAAAACCTTGGTGGTGGCCACAGCAGTTATTGAGCAAAAATTTAATAAGTTACCATATTATTTTTAATAAATTCTTAATGTGAATGGAATGGCAGTGATCGGGACTTTTATAACTTGTATAATAAAAGTCCTTAGAAAAAAGTTATCTTTGGACTCTATTTTATTTGAAATAAAATAATCAGTCAACCCGGACTTTTATTTTTTAAGTCCAGCAATAAAAGTTAAATTTGGCCAAATATTTTTTAAGTCCGGAATAAAAGTCCTTTCGTAATAATAAACAAACCGCTTATCCAAATCAAACAAATTTGGTATCAAATGAAAGAGGACTGAAATAGCTTTTTAACAGAAATATATAAACCGAATGTTGCCACCTCTTTATACTTCTTTTTTTTAAATATTAATATTAATATATTTAATCCGCGAAAGCAATTTTTTGTCCAGGTCATCAGATCTGCACCGTAGGTTCGATTTTCAAAAGGGAAGTGTCCAATTAAAGGGCTTGGCCTGTAGATGTGCAATAGGGTTTTATTTTTACGAAAATAGTTGCCACCTGTTAAAAAATGTAATTCAAATTATTTAATAATCAATGCCATTTGATCCGCACTGTTCGTTCGATTTTGAAAAATGAGGTGTGAGACTAAAGGTCTTGGGCTGTAGATGTGCCGTGAGATTTTAGTTTTTCAAAAAGAGTTGCTACCCTTACAGAAAATAATTATTCAAATTATTTAATTTCCATTTTAGTTTTTCGAAAATAGTTGCTACCCTTACAGAAATAAGAATTATTCAAATTATTTAATTTCCATTGAAAGCGTTATTATTTCAATTTTTCCTTTCAAGAAAACTTGGACGTTTATGCAAAGAACCCCGCGATCACTTCGAGTGGCAGTATCGATTTTGAGGCACGTTTAAGCTTGTTATGTTTTTCATTAGCAAACTGCATAATGTTTTTAGACGTGATTTTTGTCATCTGTAGTGACAAATATTTGATTGGTGAGAGTCTTAAATGACGCAGAATCGAAAAATGACAAAGGCAGTGAATCTATTGTAATAAAGTCAATGCACGCATTCACAACCTCACTTTGACACATTTCTAAAGTGATTTTAACTTTTTTATCGTTGGAATCAATTGGTTCATTTGCAAGTTTTACATATATGTTTAATGTTCTCCTGAAATAAGTCAGCCTGATAAATAATATATGTATGTATATGGGGAAAATCGTAAACTATAAAAACTTGAACAAATTTTGGAGAGTTTGAAACCACAACCAACTATTTTTTAACACTGTGGAATTTCATAACATTACTTTTATGGTACTTTGACTCCATATATTTAACCGTTAAAAGTTTACGATATACAAAAGTACGACACTTTAGCCGCAGTTTTAAATACAGTATTTTGACCCACTTTATAACTTAAAAAATACACTGCACACTTGCTTTTTAGTAAAACTTAAGACAAAATATTTTGATCTCTTTGTTCTTTTTAATATTAGTATATTAGTATTAAAATTTCCAACCTACGTATGTACTTACACTGGAGCTGATGTATGAAATTATTCTTCTTCTGATTTTTCTTTGTTTTCACTTTTTCCACTTTAATATTTAGTAGTATTTGATAAATGAAAATCACTTTCTCAACTTTGAATTTCGATTTTCTTCTATTTCATCACAGCTTAAGTACTTTTTTCCTTACCAATTGTTCGGGCTATAACAGCAAACTGTTCGGGTTCCGATCGCACCTGAAAGATTTGTCACCAAAAAAGTACTTAAACAAAAGTGCCAAGTACTACAACAACTAACTGTTAAATGTTAACTAATATTACACGAAGGGCGAATTAACGCATTCGTTAGCAACACAAGGCCACGGCTTCTTTGGTTTCCTGGTTGAGTCAGATATATTAATTCATATATAATAATAATAGATTGGCGCTTACACATATGTTAGTGTTTGGCCGAGCTTCTCCTCCGATTTGTGGCGTGCGCCTTGATGTTGTCACACAAAGCGGAGGGACCTACAGTTTCACGCCGACTCCGAACGGTGATTGTATTTTTATGAGAAGCTCTTTTTCATGGCGGAAATACACTCAGAGGTTTGCCATTGCCTGCCGAGGGACGACCGCTGTTAAGAAAAAATCTTTTTTCTATATTTTATCTACGTGCTGCGGAGTGGAAGCGCGCACTGCTTATCACTACACCACAGCGGCTGCATTAATTCATATATGGCAACCTTTTAGAAAACTAACCATATTGCACATTACAGGCCAAGCCCTTTAATTTGACACCTCTTTTTTGAAAAATCGAACCAACGGTGCATGTCTGATGACCTGGAAAAAATTGCTTCGCCTATTAAATATATAGATTATAAAAAAAAACATATAAAAAGGTGGCAACCCTCGGTATATATATATATATATATTAGGTTAGGTTAGGTTTGTTTATTATTACGAAAGGACTTTTATTTCGGACATACAAAATTTTTGGCCAAGTTTAACTTTGATTGCTGGACCTAAAAAAATAAAAGTCCGGATTTTTAAGTTATTATTGGACTTTTTCCCAAAAAGTTAGAAAAATAAAAAGAATCCAGGATTCTTGTCCAGGAAGTCCTGGGATCAAAGGAACATTGATAACTTTATTCTAGGACAATATTTTGCCCCGGACTTTTATAACATCGAAAAAAAGTAACTTTTATTTTCTTTCCCTGGAAAAAAGTAAAAAAAATCGGAGCATATTTTAGGTCAAGCGGAGTAGGGAGTAGATTTTAAATTTAAAAAATAAATCGGAGAAATCTACTCCGATCGGAGCGAAGTCCGGACACTAATGAGAGCTCATTTAAACGGTTGGCGAAGGCAAGGCTCCGCAGTTAGCGTAGGCAAGCCATATCATTGATTTGTTGCAGAAGTCATAACGCCGCCTTTGATTTTTTGCCGAAGACACGTTTGATGGGTTGCCGAAGTCATGATACTGTAGTTCAAAAACAATTCAACTACATTTGCTTGTTTCAAATGAAGCATTGATATGTACATACATACGTACGCATCCACCAGGGTAGCCAACTCATTTTTGAGAATTCCCCGATTTCCACAATGAAATTCCCCGCTTTTGACCGAAATTTCGTAAAATTCCCTTATTTACAAAAAAAAAATTATATATTTTCTGTTTATTTAATTTTTCAATGTAATTCACATACATATTCATAAAGCAAACCAAAATTTTATATAGTTTGTTAACAAATAAAGAATAAAACATGTACATATAACGTTAACATACCTACAGTGGTCTAAAAAATTTTAGTCGCACCAAATTTTGAAATGTTTTCACAAATATTTTTTTTGTTAGTTAATTTGAGATTTATTTTTTTGAGAAAAATTTAGTTTGACTTTGTGCAATATTAAAAGAAAATCAAGAAACGTTCGTTAAAATTTCGGGATTTTTAATTAGATTTTCTAGAAAGATTTCGAGTATTCAGTAGCCCACTTAATTCTAGTATAAAAAGTGCCAGTTTCAAGTGGCTAAAAATTTTTGTTTTCGAATTTTTTTGCCGAAGGTGTTGCGTTTCCTTCCATATAAACTTGTACATACATAAACACTGTCGGTTGATTGTCTGTGTTTGCTTTCACCACACATTTGTGGTGAACTTTTTGTGACTCTCTCCTTCTGAATACCCAAATCGTCTCAAGTCACAAAAATAGTCACTAATTGATAATCTCAAATTTAGTGACTTGAGATGACACTGACCCTGGGAGGGGCACCGAAATTGCGCATATGGAAACTGTGCATTTAGACATTATTTCGGTTTCAACCGAAACTGTGCATGTATGCTTTATTTCGGTTTTTTACCATATGCATTATTTCGGTTTTAAACCGAAACTGTGCATGTATGCATTACTTCGTTTTTTTTCATAAGCATTATTTCGCTTTTAAAACGAAAGTATGCATATGCATAATTTCGGTATTTTCTCATATGCATTATTTCGGTTTTCAACCGAAACTGTGCATGTATGCATTACTTCGGGTTTTTCATATGCATTATTTCGGTTTTCAACCGAAACTGTGCATGCATGCATTATTTCGGTTTTCAATAATGCATATTAGATAAACCGAAATTATGCATATGCACTCTTTCGTTTGAAAACCGAAATAATGCATACATGCACAGTTTCGACTTAAAACCAAAATAATGCATATGACAAAAACCGAAATAGTGCATACATAAAAACGAACTTCTTTCTGCGTAGGCGGCCTTTGACCGCGCTTAGGGATTATAACCCTTACTAAGTAGAACTCTCCTTTCTGTGTTGCCGGAAAAGAAGGGCGGAAGTATTTTTGCCTAGAACTTTTTTCTGTGTAGGCGGCCTTTGGCAGCGCTTAGGTATTATAACCCTTACTAAGTAGAATTCTCCTTTCTGTGTTGCCGGAAAAGGGGACCGGAAGTATTTTTGCCAGAACTTCTTTCTGCGTATTCGGCCTTCGGCAGCGCTTAGGGATTATAACCCTTACTAAGTAGAAGTAAATAATTCATATCAGAAAAAACTAAATTCGCTAGAAAATTCGTTAGAAAACCGAAATAATGCACGCATGCAAAATTTCGGCTCAAAACCGAAATAATGCATATGTGAAAGACGAAGGTATGCATACATGCACAGTTTCGGATTAAAACCGAAATAATGCATATGTGAAAAACGAAGTAATGCATACATGCACAGCTTCGGTTGAAAACCGAAATAATGCATATGGCAAAAACCGAAATAAAGCATACATGCACAGTTTCGGTTGAAACCGAAATAATGTCTAAATGCACAGTTTCCGTATGCGCAATTTCGGTGCCCCAAAATATATAATGCTGTTTTAATGGAAAATTATAAATTCCTAAATAAAGTTATTATTGTTTTTTGTTCGTAGGAGAGGTAAATGCTTTATGCACTGGCCGGGTCGCTAGTCTCTATACTACCTTCCCCGAGTGTGGGACTCCCACCGAAGCGTGTTGGGCTACCCACTAAAACCCAAACTCCCACCGCCCGCGCAAGAGCCCTGCAACTGGTACCGCAATTCTGCATGTCTTCAGATGATTGAGTGCGCTACTTGAGCCTCAAGGCTGCTCTTTTGTAGGGGCGTTTTATTCGGGTGTCCTCAGTAGACATCCATCTTCTCGTTTGCAGCGGAGTATCTCAACTGCTTCCCACTTGTCTGCACTAGATATCATTACCCCAGTTACATTGTTCGGGGTTATGTCTCCGTATCTTTCTTCCAACATTCTGCGCGGAGACGTCTTTTCCCCAATATTTTTCAAAAGCGTGAATGAGATCTATCATAATTATAACAGTTTTATTAACGCCATGAAACTTTACGTTTAAATTCAGTAATTGCTGGCACCTATCCGTAAAAACCATAAGCTTTTCAAGCCACTATAAGCCTCAAACCTTCGTTTATTTAATATACCTGCGAAGATATGGGGTTCGCTATTTTTGTGACTACGCCCATTATTTTACAACGGAGGCGAAACCATGCTTTTCGCTCAAAGCAACTGTTTCGCTCAGGTAGTAACTACTACTTGTAATTGAGGAATTGGGCCCTCAATTAATACAGCTCCAAAATTATTTTGTGGCGTGCCTTTGGTTTGCTATCCTTGCTATAGAAGAAGCTTCCTCAAAACTTAATTACGATCTAAACACACTTTAGATAAAGTTGTGCCAAACAAACTTAAATTAACACCCTAA
>NW_016157198.1:351689-375658 GCF_001687245.7 Rhagoletis zephyria
GAAAAGGGGGCCGGAAGTACTTTTGCGCAGAACTTCTTTCTGCGTAGGCGGCCTTCGGCCGCGCTTAGGGATTATAACCCTTACTAAGTAGAATTCTCCTTTCTGTATTGCCGGAAAAGGGGGCCGGAAGTACTTTGCGCAGAACTTTTCTCTGCGTAGGCGGCCTTCAGGCCGCGCTTAGGGATTAAAACCCTTACTAAGTAGAAGTAAATAATTCATATTAGAAAAAACGAAATTATCCATATGCACACTTTCGTTAGAAAACCGAGATAATGCATATAACAAAAACCGAAATAGTGCATGCATGCACAATTTCAGTTCAAAACCGAAATAATGCATATGGCAAAAACCGAAATAAAGCATACATGCACAGTTTCGGATGAAAACCGACATAATGCATATGTGAAAGACGCAAGGTATGCATACATGCACAGTTTCGGTTGAAACCCGAAATAATGCATATAACACGGTTTTCAACCGAAACTGTGCATATATGCATTATTTCGGTTTTTTTCATATGCATTATTTCGGTTTTCAACCGAAACTGTGCATATATGCATTATTTCGGTTTTTTTCGTATGCATTATTTCGGGTTTTTTCATATGCATTATTTCGTATGCACAGTTTCCATATGCACAATTTCAGGGTGCTACCCTGGGATTCAGTAATTCAGTCTCATCTCAAGTCACTAAATTTGAGATTAGCAATTAGTGACTATTTTTGTGACTTGAGACGATTTGGGTATTCAGAAGGATAGAGTCACAAAACGTTCACCAAAAATGTGTGGCGAAAGCAAACACAGACAATCAACTGATAGCGTTTATGTATGCCTTTTGCCCGCGCCGCTGAAAGAGTCGCAATGGCCGAGTGGTCAAAGCATTAGGCTGGCAGCCGAGAGGGTCCCGGTTCAAGTCCTCCTCGGGCGTAGAGGATTTTTTTTTTTAGTATTTTTTTATTCGTTTTATTTTTTTTTTCATTACATTTGTATGATATTAAAGCATTTTGGTTTATTTCCTAACGAAATTCTTGTTGAACAAATTTCCTCGCTTCATTTTCGCGTTTTTTTTTAATAAAGTGGAAAGAAATAAGCTTTTCCTCCATACTTCTATTTTTGTGACCTGCTCTTAGCCAGCTGACAAATTAGTGACTTATGTTAGAGACTAGGGACGTGAGACAGCGTACTGAATACCAAATAGTCTCAAAATCCAAGTTCACCACCAAAAGTCACTTTTAGTGACTAGAGACCGCTTAGTGAATGCCAGGGTGAATTACTGAATCCCAGGGTTAAAGTTACCCTGGGATTCAGTAACTCAGTCCCATCTCAAGTCACTAAATTTGAGATTAGCAATTAGTGACTATTTTTGTGACTTGAGGCGATTTGGGTATTCAGAAGGAGAGAGTCACAAAAGTTCACCAATCAACTGATAGCGGTTATGTATGCCTTTTGCCCGCGCAGCTCAAAGAGTCGCAATGGCCGAGTGGTCAAAGCATTAGGCTGGCAGCCGAGAGGGTCCGGGTTCAAGTCCTCCTCGGGCGTAGAGGATTTTTTTTTTATTTAGTATTTTTTTGTTTTTTTTATTAGTTTTATTTTTTTTTTAAATCTTTAGATTTTAATGTTTTGAAAACAAAAAAATATTTTTTTTTTTCAATACATTTGTGTGATATTAAAGCAATTTGGTTTATTTCCTAATGAAATTCTTGTTGAACAAATTTCCTCGCTTCATTTTCTCGTTTTCTTTTAATAAAATGGAGAGAAATAAGCTTTTAATCCATACTTCTATCCTTGTGACCTGCTCTTAGCCAGCTGACAAATTAGTGACTTATACGGTAGACAAACGGGCTCGATTATTTGCATAACCAGCCTTAATTTGCTTTAACTCATGCATTTTTCTCTTTAAAATGAGCATAAGCAGCCGAACAAATGCACGAAATTTTTGGGAATTAACTCGGATCCGTTGAATTTTCGATGACAACACTGCTAAAAACGGCCAGTTGTTGTCTTTTGTACAAGTAAGCAAACGAAGCAATCGAGTTTCGCGTACGCGGTAGCCGAGTGGTGAGAGTTGCGAGCTACAAGCCTGTAGCTGCCAGGTTCGATACTCGGTTGGAGCGATTGCGGAAATTTTTTGTTTTTATTATTTATTTTTTATTTTTTATTTTATTTAACTTTATTTTATTTTCATTTGCTTTGTTTTATATCACATTTCTTATTTTACTATTAGTTAATTTTAATTTTTACATATGCATTTTGTTAAAAATTCAACAACAACTAACTGAAAGTAACGTAAAAAAAAATATAGAACTTATAAAAAAAAGAATGAAAAAGAAATAAAAAAAGTATACTGGCCGTGGGACTCGAACCCACGACCTTGCGGCTGGTTTATTCGCATTACTGCCGTCNTGTTAGCAAAAACCAAGATCTTGGTTGAAATATCTAATATATCTGACTCATGAACTAAAACTAAACCAAAATTTAAAGTTGGGTACAAACTTTTAAAGGTTGCATCGGGTGAGCAAAAATTTATCGATTCGAGAAATTAATGCGCTGAACAGAAAACGAAAACTCGTATATCGAGACGATAAAGTGGCCGGTAATCTAAAGGATAGATGAGAAAACGGCCCTAAGTATGGAAATGTTACCAACATGTGTATATTTGAAGAAAGTACCCATTACTCTGAAAAATATCCGATCCTTAAAAGTATCGATACCAAAGAACTCGATCCTCAAAATTACTCGATACTTCCCAACACTAGTAATTATGTAGTTCTTATTAGTAAATTAGGTTATTAATAATTAATTGCCTAATTGCCGTGTAATACTAGGGTTTAGAGTAAGCATATTTCGTATTTAAACAAGTATTAATGCAGTAGTAAAAGCCTAATTTAGGGTAGATATATATGTTTATTTACAGTAGTTTATGAAATAATTAAATACATATATATGTATGTTATTTTAAGCGATGAACGCTTATATCGTATGGTGATGTAACTAAGCCTAAGGTTTTTATAAGCGATTTAATAAGAATGATAAAATAATATCGAAATTCAAGGCCTTTTTTTGTTGTTTTGTGAATATTTATACACGGATTTTTCTTTAAGCCAAGCGGCTACTTTAATTTTTATATAAAAACATGATATTTAAGTTTTTGTTTTATACATTAAATTTAGATTAAGTATTTTTAAATGTTTAATAATAGGAATTTTATGTTCGTTCATGCATCGAATTCGTAAGCTTTGATAATTCTTTTATATAATTTAAGCATTAAAATTTAGCTTTATTTAGGAATATGAAATTTAGTGAAATGCAAATTTTTAAGGTTAATAAAATTTTGACTTTTAGCGAACTTTTTGGATTCTGTTTTTGTGAACGGTTCATACTTTGTTTTTGTCTTTGTCAAATATAGTCACGTTTACACCGTCTACTTGTGTCACTACGTATGGGTCTAGTATATGCTTTTGTGTTTGTCACGGGGCTCCTTTTGAACTAAAACCATATCATTTTCGTTTACGAGTAAGCGACGTGCAGGCGTGTCGTAAGTTTGTTTTCTTTGAATTTTAGGTTTGTTGATCAACTCTTTAGCTAACGCATGCGATTTTTGCATACGGTATTTTAATTCCTTGGCATAATTTTCAACCTTATAGATTAGGTCTATTTTGATTTTTTTGTAATTCATGTGGTAAATTAGCTTTTTTGCCAAACATTAATTTAATTGATTTAATTGAATTCATGATGCCATAAGTTAATATAAAAGTTTCAAAGCAATAGATTTAGCTGATTTGTCTGGTATAGCTACTATTACCACATATTTTGTTAGATCACAAATCATAGTAAATAACAGCGAACTTGTTGCCATATTTGGATTCTGGTAAGGGTCCTATCGTGTCTATCACTAATATATCAAATGGTTTAATAGGGCTTGGCGTTTAAATCAAATTTTCTTTTACTCTAGGTTTGACTTTATTCAAAAGACATTTATCGCAGTTCTTGACAAATTTCGCAATGTCATGGGTCATGCGTTTCCAATAATACTTTGTTCGAATTTTCGCGTATAGTTTTTTCATTCCGCAGTGTCCTCCTGCAATCGGATCGTCGTGGTAAACTGTCATTAGTTTTAATTTTTTGTCGTCATCAGTTATAGTTTCTATCTGTTAGTATAATTTGTAAAGATTTTAAAATTTTGTTTCCGCTGGTTTTAAAGTTTGTAATAGAAAATTTTTTTAAAAATACACCATCCTTAGGCCATGCTATGCTTTTAATGTTTACTGCCTGAGTTGAAATGTGTGTATAATCTTTGGTTTGTAAGTCGATTCCCTGATATCATAAAAATGAATGCGTGAAAGTGCGTCTGCACCTACGTTTGCTTTACCCTTAACCCATACCCCGATGGTGAAATTGTATTCGGCTAATTCAAGCCGTATCCTTGCTAGTTTTGAGGCTGGATCCTTCATATTAAATAAATTAAATAACGTCCTGTGGTCCGATTTAACAATAAAATGAGTTCCGTAAACGCATGGTCGAAATTGTTTGATTGCAAAATAGATGGCTAAAAGTTCCAATTCTATAATTGGCTTTTTCGGTTCGGCTTTATTAAATGCTTTAGAAGCGAAACAAATAGGTAAATCACTTCCTTGTTGCTCTTGGCTCAGTATAGCACCGCACCAAATTTTTGAGGCATCGATAGTAATAATAAATTGTTTTTTAAAGGGGTATTGTAGCAGTTTTGGTGAAATTAATGCTGATTTCAAAGATTCGAATGCTTTATCCCACGCACTGTCCCAAATAAACTCAACTCAACTTCTGGCCGGAGAAAATTGCATTTGTTCGGGTTATATTTTAAGTTAAAAGCTCTGCATGTATTGAAAACTTTGCACAGGTTTTTTATGTGGTGTGCTTCGCTACAACCAATTACGATTATATCGTCGACGTAAAGAAATGCCACATTGGGTGGAATACGGGAAAAAGCAATTGTTATCATTCGTGAGAATGAGTTTGGTGCTACGTTTAAACCAAACGGTAATACTTTCCACCTAAATTCTCCTCGGTCGGTGCTAAAGGATGTTACATCACGCGAGTCAACATGCAAAGGGATTTGATGAAATTCTGAAAAGAGGTCTAAAGTTGAAAAATACTTCGCTCGGCCAAGGTTGTCTAAAATGTCATCTATTCTTGCAAGAGGGAACTTATCGGCAATCAGTTTTTTATTAACCGCACGGAAAACGACGCACATGCGGTACGCTTTTTGACCATAAGTTTCTTTTTTCGGAACAACAATTAAAGGGCTATTATAATTTGAGTAACTTTCCTCGATTAATTAATTTTCTAATAACTTGTTAACTTGACGGTTTATTTCTTCACGCTGTTGTTTAATGTCAGTTTGTCGTCCGGAAGTGCAAATATATTTGCGTAATCTACGCACAAGTTGAGGAATTCGCTCTCAGTGTAACTAGGAATTTGTTTTTTCAAAATCTCAATCAGTTCTTTTATCCGGCTGTCATCGTTTCTTGTCTTATTAATGGAANTGTTGTTTAATGTCAGTTTGTCGTCCGGAAGTGCAAATATATTTGCGTAATCTACGCACAAGTTGAGGAATTCGCTCTCAGTGTAACTAGGAATTTGTTTTTTCAAAATCTCAATCAGTTCTTTTATCCGGTTGTCATCGTTTCTTGTCTTATTAATGGAATGAGCATTGAAATTAGACAGTTTTTTAGTCCGGATGTTACAATTATTTACGTATTTTAAGTCACTTGTGGTATTTANCTGTCATCGTTTCTTGTCTTATTAATGGAACGAGCATTGAAATAAGACAGTTTTTCAGTCCGGATGTTACAATTATTTACGTATTTTAAGTCACTTGTGGTATTTATAACTTTGACTATTGGGTTACTTGTACTAATTATGCACCTTTCCGTGAAAACACCGTTATCAATTTCTTGTGACTCCACAAAAAGTGGTTCCGGCGAACTTTCTAAACTGAAGAGTCGAAAAACTTCGCATCTGGATAGAATTACGGAGGTATCGCTTTCAGTTCCGTGAAGAATCGGAATTGCGACTTTTTTGTTACCTACCCAGACGGAAATGCGATTGCTTGCATGGCTGATAACGCATTTATTGGCTTTCAAGAAGCCCTTACCCAATATACCGTCTGCAGGGATGTTAAACTCGTCATTAACCACATGTAACGTATGTTTTATAAAAAAAATCGGAAAAAGCCAAATTTGTCGTAATTTTACCCAGAGTGGAAACAGTATTAGTCACGCCCGTGATGCGGATAATATCATTTGTATCAATTGGAAAATTTTTGTTAAAACTTGAAATTTTAATTAAAGAAATGTCAGCTTGCGTATCGACCAAAAATGTGCATAATTTATTTGACCTGGAAATTTGCAATTGAATAAAATCTGAATAATTTACATTTAAGCAGTAAATGCCTTTTGTTAAGGAAAAATCGTTTAGTTGTCTAGCTGCTGCTCCCCCAGTGTTCGCTCCTGAGGGGCGTGAGCGTTTAAATCACGGACGTTTGCATTTCTACTATCACCTTTTCTACTTCGTCTTTGGAATCGGAAAATGTTGTTGAAGCAAGTATTGACTTGACCAGATCCGACTTGGCATTTATTCGACAAACATTTACGGTTTGCTCAACGGCCATTTCATGAGCTTTTTGTTGCGTCATTCCTTTGGAATTGCCAGGTTGAATCCTTCCACGTAGAGCAATTTTGATGTCATTAACTGATAGTATTTGCGTCGGTAATGCTTCGCGAGCTTTTCCCTCTAATTTAGATTTTAAAAATGCCATCAACGTACTGGTTAGTTTTTCTTCAGCTCGGTCTTCTATCAAACTTATTTTATCGAGAAAAGAATCGAGCGCTAACGGATCCCTACTATAATTTTCTCTAATTATTGATGAACATAGACTAATAAATGACTTTTTCTGTTCGATCGTAGCCGTTTTGTAAAACCTTTTTGAAAAATCGGTAATATCAGGTGAGCTGGTAGCAGCTGGTGGAGCGTTATCTACAAATAATGAGTACTTTAAATCTGGAAGTGATGAGCTTCTTTTGATACAAAAATCTAGCGATGCTTCTGACTCAGCGTCAGCGAATTCTTCTGATTCGTTTGGCATATAAGACCTTAATGTATCCTTCGGAATTGGAATCTGACAATTTAACCTAACAAAGCACTTCACTAGTAGCTCCTTGCAACGTGATAACTTTGCTTGTACTTCTTTGAGGTTATGTGTTGAACTGTTATCGGTTACGTGCAATACAACTTTATTATATCAAGTTATAAGCGAATCTTTGTATTCTTTGAGTTTAACCGCGTTTGTCGACAGTGGTCGATTCTGCAAAATTCGCTTAGTTATTTTAACGAAATCAGATTGGTATTCTGTAAATTGTATTTCAAAATCTGGCATAACCGATAACCTCAAAACGTTCAAGCACCGATAGTTACCACCAGCTACCACTCACCGCACCCTTATGTTGAAAAAGAATATATGTATTACTTACTGAGAAAATAGTCAAATATTATAGTCCGCTGAAAATTTGGCATGCAATAAGGGGTATAGCCATGCAATAGGAAAGGTATGTGTTCTTTCTTTGTGCTGTCCCACATACAATGTAAAAGATGGTGTTTTGTTTTTTTCAAACTTTTTTTTTTAATTAGGCAAAATATTGTTTTTGTTTTTAATTTTGTAAATGTGTGGTGGGCACTTTACGGCAAATAATGTTTTATGTACATATACATATACATAGATATATAAATGCATAAGTGTATGTAAAAAATTTTGAAAAATTTTAGAAACATTTAAATTGTTATAAATTTTTGTCACTGCCGGTTGCTGTAGAAAAATAAAAATTGTTAAGGTGGGTCATTTAAGTAAGGGTTTTTGCGAATAAAGTAGGTGTGGTAGTTTTTCGGTATAGAACCTTCGGAATTATTGTCAGGAAAATGTAGTTCTTTACGTCACGGTTCTTTCTGCCGAGAAGACAAATTAAAAATTGGAGTCAAATACGTAGCACAAAACTTGAAATTTTATCGAAAATTAGATGGAAGTAAAAATATTGAAAGTTATACAAGATAATTTAGGTGATTAAAATTATAAAAAATATTTATATATTCTAAATACATATATATATTTTATACTTAAATTCTGCTGCCTGCTGTACCGTTCCGCCATGAATTGCTGGTTATCCGCCGTTGTTGTTGTATGCTGCTGGTTACTGCTTGCTTCCGTTGCTAGTTGTTACATATATGTATACTGGTTGTTGTTTCGGTGTATTTTAACGCCGATGCTGGTTTTGCTGCCACTTGATGGCGCGGTTTCACATACCATCATGTATGTATATTTGGTGCCGTTTAGTGGCTTAGCGACGGTGGCGTGTTTTCATTACCGCTATGTAGCGGTTGTTACCCTTCAGTGACTTAGCGACAAGGTGGCGTTTTTTCACTCACCGTTATGTAGCGGTTGTTACGGTACAGTGGCGGCTTGGCGTCACTTGGTATGTGGTGCAGCACTCACACATTTTTCTAGTTTTTAAAATTATATGTATTTGGCTCACCGCCACCATGCCATGAAATTGGGTTTCTTTCGTTTTACTCGAAAATTTAATTATTTAATTGGGAAATTTCGTTACCACCGTTTTTTTTTGATTTTTAAGTTTTTTTAAATTTTTAATTTTTTTTGTAGTTTTTTATTACTTGTAATTAGTACCACCACCAATAGTTTGCTTAGCTTTTGCTTGTTTCGATTAAATTGAATTCATTTTTCCCTTTTTTGTAGTTAGGTAACGTTTAGTTTTCTAGTTTAAGTTTCTAGGGCTACCTTCAATTCCTAGTTTTATGTAGTTAGTGCAGCTGTATACTTGGGTAATATGAAATAATTTCTTTTTGGTGTGTACCCCGGATTTCGCTGGCCGGGGACGTACCCGTTCCCCTGATCGGGTCGTCTTCCTCCTCTGAAATTGTCATTTCCTGCTTTAGAGTGTTGGCCCCTATTGTCTACAGAGCCTGTCTTATTAAAAATTGTGTTTTCATTCTTATTGAAATTCCTATTGAAATTACTCCTGCTTCTGTTTGCGTACAGAACTTGCGTGAACCTTACTGGACTGACTTCTTTGGCCACCTGTATTGCTTCTACCAACTTGACTGGCCCAGCTGCTGCTACCACTGCCTTGGAAGGCTCAGACAAGCCTTTTTAAAAGCTGATAGACCTATTTGATCATTGAGCTTCAGAATGATCTCCCTATGTTCAGTACCTTGCTCTGCCAACTGTAGGTCACTTAATGCAGCTGATAAACTCTCCATGCGTGTCGCGTAAGCTTCGGCTGATTGCGTGCCCTGATAGGACCTGGCAATATCTGCATGTAATTTCGTTGTTGTGTTGTTGGGCTTATATGCTGCTTGTAAAACTATCTTTAGGGTTGGTATGTCAGTCGGTGTCCTGCTATTAATTTGTTTTTTACTTTTTCAGATAGCTTGGCCATTAATATGAATTTTACTAGCATTTGCCTTTGAGCACCATCTCTTAAGGTTTCGCTATAAAATTCTTTGTAACCTAAAAAGTTATTTAAATCTTTTTGTTCCCCGCGGAACTGCGGTATTATCTTTGAGGCTTCTACCAAATTGAATTCTGCCATGATAAAATTTTTTTTCCAGAGGTCTCTTCTTTGATTACCAAAAACTTTCCTATCTCTTTGGTTAACCCGTCATATATTTCTTTTAACCTTTCGACATCATCACTAGCGCATCTTCGAGTATTCTTAACCGCCGGTGCCTTTTTTAGTTTCGCTAAAAGTTCATTTAAATTATTAAACTCCATATACCCCTCTACAAATTCTGCTCAATAATTTACTCATCTATGTAATGTTTTTAAGATCCTAGACCTTAGTTCTATCATATTTATTTTTTTCACTTAGTATATTAATATTTAATGCAATATTTATTGTAAAACTGATTCATGCTATACATTATTGTTTACGCTCTTATGCTTTTTTATATATTTTTTATAATGCGCATTTAGCTTTGATAGTACTAAAATTATTAAAATTATTGAGTTTACATATTTTAATTTTGTGGGTGTATCAAACTGCTGTGATGCGGATGCTACTGCTGCGGCTGCATTGTTGTTGTTGTTATTAACAATTTCCTTCTTTGTTTGGGTGCCACTCATCTTTCCTCAGTTTTGTTGCTATGTAATGCAGACGAACATGTGTGCGAAAGGGAAATCTATTTCCTGGTGCAGAGTTTAAAGGAATCGGAAGAGTATGAGTCAGGATAGCAAAGCTCATATTTATACTTTGAAATATGCCTCTAGGAAAAAGAAATATTCTTCCCAGCATTCTTTACAGTTTCCAAAGAAGTATGAAAACATTCCATTTTGTTGGACAGCTAATTTCGTTTTAATCGTGCGATGTCATTAGTTAGACTCTTTTCCCCTCTGTAATGTAATGTTTGTCACCAGGACCTAAGTCCTTTCAAAACCTATCAGACTTGTTCCCTGAACGGTCGGCAGGATCGACATGCAATGTTTGGTTATAATTTTCTAATGGTTTGAGTATTATTCTAAGCCCTCCGGCTGCTTTGCTCAAGCGTATAACGCTTGTTATATATACTACAACATGTTTACAATCTATTACAATAGTTCAGTTATAAAATATCTTATTTACTATGGGTAACCAAGCACATTGCTTGGTTACTCCCTAAGCTATTTCTCCTTATTTACATTCATTCTTTATTTACTTTGGGTATTCATGTAGTATGCGCTGACCCACATCGCTCGTCACCCGATCTTGCGTTTGTAATAGCAAGCGTTAAGTGTGCCCCATGTGGCGCCACACGTTAAGCCACAGTGCAAGCCATTACGAGTGTTCTGCATGTGTCATCAATCCACACTCGATCGTCACAACAAATACGCCGATTCAGCAATATACAGGCATGTTCTGCAAATCGTTTCGGGTGATATTTTCGTATTTTCCGTTTTCAAATCGTTTGACATGTCCTGTAAATCGTTCCGTTTTCATTTTTTCGAACATGAGCAAATCGTTTTGTCACCCTGTTCTGGAAATCGAAATCGTTAAAATTTTCCCGTTTTATATTCGTCAACTTAAATGATAGCGGTTTGGAAGTCTAATAAACGTTTTTTTGGAATAATATTTTTAACAATGTAAGTCCTTACTCAAATTAGCTACTTATGTGTAAATTTAAGTTATTATTTAAAAACTTTTAGGGGAAAACACAAAAACTCCAAGCAAGAGCTAATTTTAGTTCAATTTATGGAATCTCATCCAGATCTGGCAAAGAATTTTTCGAAGGGCGACAGAGTTGCCGTTGAAGAAAAGTGGAAGGCACTGACCACATTGCTGAATGCAGAAGGGCTTCCCCAGAAGGACGTTAATGGATGGAAAAAAGCAAGTTATATTTAATCAAGTATTAAAATGAATGATGCATCCGTAAAAAGGTTGCCTATAACAATTTGGAATCGAGGGCAACAGAAGGTGGCCCTTTTAATAAACATGTATTAACGCCCAACGAAGAATGTGTTGCCAGAACTTGCGGAATTTTCGCGGCTGTGGAGGGCATTAATCATTCCAGAAGTTTTGGAGCCGAAGAAAGCTGCATCGCCAGTGAGTCGGAGGAAGAGCGTCCGCAAACAAGAAGGGAAGCCGTGGCTACCCCGAGAGCAGCAAAAAGGCCACGAGCCTCCGAAACACAAGACTGCCTCCAGACATGCATGACAACACAAGCCTCTTGCATGGAAAGAATTTCAACCACGTTGGATGACGTTTGCAAAAGCCACCAAAAAATTGCAAAATCGCATGAAGGGGATAGGGATGATATTCGACGACTTCGTCGTGCTGCTGAAAAACAAAACGAGTTGTTGGCAGAGCAAAATCGGTTGAAAGCGCAAAGTTTGGAGGAAAAAAGAAGGCATCACATCAGAATGGAGCAGTTGCAACATGAAAAAGTTAAAATAAAAATGAAAATGCTTGAGCTAGAGTCGCCAAAATGAATACAAACTCCATATCGACACCTGAGTGGAAGATCGACCTATCTCGGCAGCCAGTTCGAAAACGCCCTATCTGAGAAAACTTTTCAAGAACGCCCTACTTCATAAAATGATTAAGAACGCACTATTTCATAATTTTATTGAAACACTCCCTATAAGAATTTTTCTGAAAAACGCCCTATCCCAGAATTCGATTCAAAAACGCCCGATCTCAACACATTTTCAATATATTTTCAGCTCAGATAAGGTGTTTTTAAACCGAGTTTTGAGGTAGGGCGTTCTGCAACCAAATTCTGAGATAAGGTGTTTTTCAATCAAATTCTGAAATAGGGCGTTCTTTAATCAAATTCTGAAGTGGGGCGTTCTTGAAAAGTTTTCTGGGATAGGGCGTTTTCGAACTGGCTGCCGAGATAGGTCGATCTTCCACTCAGGTGTCGATATACAACTTTTATGTATTTAATTTTTAAATGAATAAATTTTATGTTTCATATTATCAAATTTCTAGCAGTAGAGTCTCTTAAATTTCGACCAACACTACTCAAAGTACTGCTTTCCTCATTTTCAGCTATTTCCTCATCATTAGAATCGGTTTGTATTATGCTTTCTTTTCAATATCATCTATTTGATTACGCCTACATATATTATGTAGTGCGCAACACACATTTATTATCTTCACTGCTTTTTGTGGCGTATACGGCATGATACAAATATTTATAAGGTACAATGGCTGAGAGCCAGCTTTAGGAATATTGACGTTTGCTAGCATTTTGAAAATTTCTCTTGCCGTCATTTCATTTGTTTGTTTTTATTTTCACTCAAACCAAATAAATATATTTTGACGAAACAACAAAATTTTAATGCACATACACACATACATATATACATATGTAAGTAAATAAATACGTAAATGTAAACAATTGTGTTCAATGAACTTCTACATACATATCGTCGTTTAAAGTACAAAACCGCGTATCGTCATTCTGCAAAACCGCGTAACTGACATTGGCTGCTAAAAATTGGCTTTGCTCACACAAGCTCTTGGCTCAATCCTTATCCATTCTTCCTGAAATATACTAGCCAGAAATGCGATTGCTTTAGATGCTTTCTATTCCTAGACAACCGGTCAGGTACGAGCCTGATTTTTAATTTCGACCAAACTCAAATACATACATTGTTTGTTGGTCCAAATAATGAGACACGTATTTTTTCTTTTGGCTCGGAAAAATTTTTCGGCGAAATACAAAATCACATTTTCCCGCTTTTTATAATCGAAACTGTATGGTGGAAAGTGTGTTCTAATATCTATTTGATACACAAAAAATGATCACGGCTGTACTTTTTGCTGATATATTACATACATATGTTCCATTTAGTTAAACAATATAAGAATATTGTAGTATGCACCACAAAAACGTATATTTTCTATAAAAAATCATAACTCAGAAAAAGAAAATCTTCGCCATTAGAGATTTGGGTTGATTGTAGTTCAAAGTGTCTCTTTCCCGGTAAAAAAGTTTGAAAAAAAATACACTTTTTGAGAAATTAAATTAAAAAAAAAATTTGCACTTTTTGTTTATTGTTAAATAAAAAATTTTAAATAATGAAAATCAATAATTATATCATTCTATCTTGAAGTGACAAGAATTACTGACATAATATAAAATAATGAAAATAATTTCTACAACTTCACATACGCGGTTTTGCATTTTGCTGATACGCGGTTTTGCATTTTGTTGATACGCGGTTTTGCACTTTAAACTACGATATGCTTACATGCATAAATTTAAACATTTTTACCTTAAAGGCACTGCACTCTTGCAAAGAATGATCTTGTGCTTATATTGGGTCAAGTGGTGTGGTAAAAAATGAGCCGAGCACACATACGGGCACTTTGGCAAATCCGCTTCTATAACACCACAAGCCTCGATCCATTTTTGCCGTATATACGATAATTGCGGGAACTTAAAAAACTTGATATTGCTCTGCTTGCAGTGGACAACGGTATTTGCGCAGCCGTTAAAGCAGCAACTCATTTTTCGTTTCGAAATTTTTTAGTTTTTCCAACTTCTGAATAAATAAATATTTCAAATCATAAATTTAAATTTGTTTATTTTGAATTTCTTTGACATTAGAAGCATTTCGAGAGAGAAAGCTCAAAATGCTAGCAAACGTCAAAAAAACCCAATGGTGGACGAATTGAGCGAGCGGTTTTACCTTTAAATATTTGTATCATGGTATACGGTAAGGTAGTTTTCAAACAACGAAACCGACTTTTTAGAACTCGTATAACTCGCTCTACCATGTTACGTGCTTTTGCATGTTGCTGGTTGAATCTGTGTTCTGGTGATCCTGGATCGGAGTTTCTATATGGAGTCAATAAAAATGGTTCTAAGCCAAAACCAGAATCTCCCAGTAGCCAAGACCCTCGGTTACCAGCTTCATACTGCGAGAGGTAATATTGTTTTGCACTGCTCATGCTAAATACGAAAGCATCATGGTTTGCGCCAGGCCGAGTTGCATCTACCGCTCGTATTGTCATATCAGAATCACAAATATGTAATATAAAACAGTAGACTTAAAAAATTTACAAACACAATTTGAATTCATTCTTACAATCATTGCATTTATGCTAAAGAAACCTTTTCTGTTAAAAAAAAGATGTTCGTTCTCATAAGGCTTTACCAGAGCGACATGGGTTCCATCAATACATCAATTACTCCTGGAATCCCAAATTTTTGCACAAAATTAAGTTTCGTTTTTCTGGAATCCTCTTCAGACATATTCAGCTTAATCCACTTAGGACACAAAACATTTTCCAATACATTAACCATTTCGGATAATATTTTTGATACTGTGCTTCTACCCAAAGCAATATCGGCATCCTTTCCGACTGAACGTTGATACGAACCTTCTGCGAAAAATCTAAGGCTTTCTGCCAATTTTAGTATAATCGGTATTTCTTTTACGAAAGGTGTTACTTCATTGAGTACTTCTAAAAAAGCATATTTGTTTAAGCGATAGCTGGAAACAAATCTAAAGTAAATAAAAAAACTTATGAGTACAATGAGTATAACCGTTTAAGCAAAACTTACGTAGAATCCGGTGTACTGAGGGGATTAGAATTGTCTCTTTAATACCGTCTATCGATTCTATTTTGGTAATGTGGCTCCCGTTCGCTCAACACATAAGCAGCCATAAAAAAAAATTGTACTTATTTAATGAAATCCGTTTACTTTCAAATTATTTTGTATTTTATGCCAACGAACTCTTTTGTCATTTGGTTTGTTTAATTGTCACAGGGAAATCAGCTGTATCGAAGTTAAGTTCGAACTTAAATAAAATCGAACGAATTACAGAACACCCAAAACCAAATCGTGCGAATTGCAATTTCGGATCCGATTTTAAATCGCGCGATTTTCAGAACATGCCTGATAAGCCACAAGTGTTTGATGTAGGTCGTCCAACAATAAAAAAAAATACTGGAAAATTATGCATTTGAAAAAAAAAAAATTGTAAAAATCAGTGTTAGCTGTTTAATAAATGACTATAGGTGCAGGAATGATATTTTCAGGGATTGAAGTCAGAAGTCCAAGCCTTAATTTAAGCCTTAGTGGAAGGCTCGACCACCTTTTGCTTAATTTCGATAGGTACTCAAATTTCCCATAATCAGTTTCTTCTGTTCATCAAATGACTATAAGTGACCATCAAGAAAAGGTACAGGAATTTGCAGGGATAGTAGTCTAGATTTTTAGCTTTAATCTAAGCCTAAGTGTTTGTAAAAAATACGATTTTTTTGGCATTTTGACCTCGTTTTTCTTAAAATCTGGAGCTGATGGAAACTTTACGCTTACGGATATCAGCACAAAAAAAACCTGTCAAAAATAGTGTTAGCATTTGCTGCATAAAATTTTTTGCATTGTTAAATAGCGAATACCCGCATGTTTTCGGCGCCTTCAAAAAGCTTTCGAACTGTAAAACAATGACTCAATTCTATTCTACGCATATCTATAATACGGGTATCGAATTTCAAACAAGCCGCACCATAAATAAGATTTTTTCCAATAGATCGGTATCTGGTCCACCTATCAGAAAAAATATTCTATATGTTAATCCTGGCAATAAGCTACCTACGTGCCGAATTTCAAGCAAATCGGACCATAAATACGACTTTTTCGAATAGATCGATCCCTGGTCCACTTAACGAAAAAAATTGATCCTATATGCTAATCTAGGCAAAAGGCTACCTACGTACCAAATGCATTTTTTTAGCGTAGCCTGGCCCCTGCACTACCTATCGGAAAAATTAAAACTTTGTGCACTCCTCCTTTTAAACACCTTTCCAAAAAAGCTGCAACCATTCGAATCGGTTATGAAACATAGGGCAAAATTGGTCCCAATTGATTATGCTCACAATGAATTTCACAATTATCCTAAATTTTCCATGCTTCACGTCTTCAAAATCATGCGATAAAATGCAAAATTTCGTCGAAAAAAATTCAAATTTTTCGCGTTATTCCGGATTTTTCCGAGTTTTTGACTTAGAATTTTCTTTTTTTCCATTCGAAAGCCATTCCGAAGGAATTGCACAGAAAAATAAATTTTCGATTTTTCCGGTTTCCCGACTTTCCCCGTAATAATTTTGTGAAATTTTTTTTTAACCTTGTAGTTTCCTTAATTTTTAAGCTATTTGCATATATGTAAGCTAGTACCATCCGAAAACATTACAGTACAGATATATCAATAAACACGTGCGAAAGAAAAGGAACACATACGTTTATAAATAAACATGTACACAACACATACATAAAACGACACGCACGTTCACAATACATCCACAAAAACGGTACTACACTGTCTCGTTTTGATGCTTACACATCTTTAGCTTATAATATATAGAAGTATTACATATATGGCTATTTGGCTGCTGCAAACGTTATTGTACCCCATTTTTATACCCGAGCGCACTTGTGCACAAGGGTATTATAACTTTGTTCACATAACGGTTGTTTGTAACAGGCAAAACGAATCGAGATAGATATAGACAAATGTATACATAAATGNCAGAATGAAAAGAGAAATCGATTAAGCGGTGACTGTCTGTCCGTCCGTCCGTCTGTGCACACGATAACTCGAGTAAAATCTTTTGAAAAGAAAAGATAAAGCAGTAAATATTAAAGCTAATTTATTCAAAATTGATGCTTGTAACAATTTTTTACCAGGAAATACGTTTATGGTACAATTTTGGAAAATGGGCGTGGCACCGCTCACTTATGATCACATATATGTATCTCGGTAACCGTTCTACCAATTTGTACCAAACTCGGTGTGCTTATTGTGCTTGCCACATAGAAGCAAAATTTTCAAAATTATTGAAATCGAACTAAAATTGCGCCCGCTTTTAATATAACAGTAAATTTCAGAAATGCTTGAAACTTCAATATTTCGAAATTTAAGGACGCTAATTTACTCAAAATTGATACACCCGGCTTACCATGTAGCGGTAGCCTTCGGAAAGGTGAAAAACAAATATTTAATACTTGCGCCGGGTATTTAATGGTCGGCTCCGACCGAACTTAGACTTTCTTACTTGTTTGTACTTTTTTTGATTGATCAATAAAAGTGAAAAATGTTGATAAACGATAACAATAATACGATTTTATGAAAAACAAAACTTTTTTTCTCTCAAAAATACAGGGTTTATAGGTGTCCATATGTAATACTTACCAAATCGGGCGATTTCCAGTATCTTGCGTACAGGTATTTTTTATGAACAAGATTGATCTCTTGAATATTTTGCACGGAATTCAAGTGTATTTGAAAAGATGCTGTAGCCGACCAATGTAACAATCGTGTCGATAAAAAGATAAAATATAGCTCTTAGTTTGCTATCAAAAACCCCAACTCCTTTCTAGTTGAAAGGTATATTTGTTAATGCAACAAAACGGAGCAGATTTTCAGTTGGGCGAAGTGGAGGAGTAGGTTTTAAAAAATTTCGACAAAACGAATCAAACTTACTCCGATCGGATGAAAGTCCGAACGATGGCTTATTTGTGTATATGAGGCAAAATTACGCTCTTTGTTTGGTGGATAAAGCACGGTTGCCACTTGTTAAAAAAATAACCAACCAAAATATGAAAAAAAAACAAAAAACCAAAACTTATTACAAAAACAATCACAATTATTAAAATACTTGTGCGTTCAAAATTTGCTAATTTCCATATTCATATGTAATAATTCTATATTGCTAGCACATTCAAAATACATTCCCCACCACCAGATTGTCGATATATTGAAAACATTGTAAGTTGATAAAAGCGTTGTAAGAAAGAGTGATCCCATAACAGAATGTACTCAAAATGACAATTTTACTTTTCAAAATTCAGGAGCGGTATTTGTAAATCTATGAGAAACGCTGCACCCGCTGGTTATCCCAGAGGATAAAAATACCAGTTAGAGAAGGACTTGGCGTCAGTAGATATTTCCAATTGGCATTAATAAGCACTGAAGAGAAATGAATAGCGCGGGTTATTGAAAATTGTCATAGGCTGTCGAATTGAAAACACATTGCACAGGGTGTTCTTGAACTAAATTCACCTGAGTCGGTCTGGAACAATGTAATTTCCAATTATGCTAATTTGAGGGGTCGTTCTTCTTCCTCTTCTTATTTGGCTATGTAACCGCCTATGCGATTTTGGCAGAGTTCAACAAAGCACGCCAGTCGTTTCTCTTTTGTACCAACTGGCGCCAATTGGAAATGCCAAGTGAAGCTTAGTCTTCTTCACCTGGTCTTTCCATCGCAGTGGGGGCCTCCCTCTTCCTATGCTACCACCAGCGGGTTCCGAGTTGAATGCTTTCAGAGCTGAAGCGTCGGTGTCCATTCGAACGACATGGCCAAGCCCCTGTATTTTAATTCGCTGCACTATGTCCATGTGGTTGTAAAGCTCATACAGCTTCCATCGTCTGCGGCCCTCGCCGTCGCCAACGCGTAAAGGCCCGTAAATCTTCCGCATACTCTAAGAGCCGCCTCATCGGTTGTTGTCATGGTCCATGCTTCTGCGCCATATACTAGCGCAGGCATGATGAGTGACTTATAACCACATCCGTTTTTCGTACGTCGGGAGAGAACTTTACTCCTGAATCTGCGTTGGATGTCCATGCTGACATTTTTATTGGTGTCGATGTATGATGCAATAATACAAGGTGTTATCGGTTGGCAACTTCTCGCTCTAATTCCGCCATATTGACTGCCTTAGGTGAATCAGTGTTACTTCTTTAACAATTCTTTGCCTAATAATAAGTTGAATTTTTTTATTTTTTCTCAGTACACACATTTTGTTTTCTCAAAAAGGTATTTTATCTTATTTTATTTCATTTCATTACGAATATACTATAAAAAAGCAAATTTTGTTTAGAAGAAAATATGAAATTTTATATTTTTCCCCCAAAAGATGTTTCGGCCTAAGTAGTTTCCAAAAAAGTTTAAAAAAATGTTAAAATACATGTCTGAGCGAAATTAAAGGTTAAGACATATGTAATAAAATTTCATGGGAAATATTTTCGTGGAACATTTTAACCCATTAGCTCCCGCCTAAAAGGATCATTTTGGCCCTTACTTCAGGAAATCTCGCAAAAAGTAAATTTGGAAGGTCTTAAGAGGATTACTATGTTCTAGAAAATTATTCTACGGAAAATTTTATTATGGATTTTCTCAGGAAAAAACTTCATGTCACCAACGTAATAGCCTCTATAAAATTAAAACCCTTAAGTTTTCACGTCTCGGCCTAAGTGGTTTTCAAGAAAGTGGAAAAAATCGTTATAATAAATTTCTTAGCGAAATTAAAGGTTAAGACATATAAATTAAAATTTCATGGGGAAATATTTTCGTAGAACATTTCAACCGATTAGCTCCCGCCTGAAAGAGTCGTTTTGACCCTCACTTCAAGAAACCCCGCAAAAGGCAAGTTTGGAAGGTATTTCGAATATTGATATGTTCTAGAAAATTATTCTTCGGAAAATTTTATTAAGGGTCTTCTCAGGCAAAAGCTTCATGTCACCAACGTAAAACTCTCTAAAAATTTAAAATAAATTGAGTTTGGCTGTTATTCCTTCTTGGGATGTATAGATTTTTTGTTTCGATGCATCAGATCGAAAAATATGTATTTTTTTAAAGCAAATCAGAAAGTTGCAGAGTTGATTTTTTGAAAATAAAGATGAAATTCGATTTTTTCTAGAAAAATTCGAATTTAACCGAATTTTAGAAACACAAAGTTCGATTTCAAAAATTCGCCATTTTGGAGCTAAAATTCGAATATCGAATTTACCCATCCCTAGACAGGAGATACTTCGTCTTGTCCCCGTTTACCACCAGACCTATTCGCTTTGCTTCCTTATGCAACTTGGAAGAGGCAGAGCATACTTCGCGGTTTTTGTTACCGATTATGTCGATGTCATCGGCATAAGCCAGCAATTGCACGCTCTTGTAGTAGATGTTGAGGGGTCGTTACCAAGTCAGAATATGCAAAGTTTGAAATCATAGCAAGTGCAGATTTCAAATACGGTCACTTTTTCGATTTTCAGCCGAATTTTTCGTATTTGTTATATAAGGTTTTATATGAATTATTAATATATATTGGCATATATACAAGTATATTGTATACATACTTATATATACATGTACATACATATGTGCAGGCCCGACTATAGGGTAGGGTGTTCCCCCCGAGTGGAATTTTGTCTTAAACTTAGTTGGAAGATGAAAATTATAAAATTTTGTTAAGTTGATAAATTTGATTATTTAATATTCACATAGCTATTATAAGTTCCAATAAATACGAAAGCGCATGTCTAGGTACACACGGTCATTTCCGTGCTAGTCATAACAACCGCCAGTCTGGCCCTATGTGAAGAGAAACATAGAAAGGTTCCGAAGTCAATAGATGTTTGCTAGTCTTCAGATACATAACGAGTCTGAGCGTTAAATAATCTATGTGTTCATGAACTTTTTGAACTCGAAATTGGAGAGCGACCTTCAAAGAGATTCGAGGTTATTTACAACAGGGGAAATTCAAAAATCAATAGAAGTCGAGTTTCTTGCATACTGTCCATCTGAGCATAAAGGAACGTATTAGACTAACAATAAATAAAAAGTATTTTACGCATTCACTTGATCTGTACAACAGTATAGCAAAAAAAGTTCTCCCTTTTCTATAAAAATAAAAAAACACCACATACTACGAGAATAGAGGTAAGAATACTNAACTTGATCTGTACAACAGTATAGCAAAAAAAGTTCTCCCTTTAGGCGAAGTTTTTATATAAAAATAAAAAAACACCACATACTACGAGAATAGAGGTAAGAATACTTGGTGATTTTCAAAAGCACTGAACAAGTATGTACACTGAGGGAAACAATGCATAGTAAAAATGAATACTTTATATTTGACAATCGTTTTAAATGTTCGTATTTAAAAATAATATTTTCATACAAAAATTCATTACGCACGTATTTGACTGTTCAAATCTGAGTATGTATAAGTAATAACCCTGACAGACATATGGTTTATGTACTATATTATCGTTGTATACTACATGTCTGTCGTTGTAAACCACAATTATACCATCGTACAAAGTGGTTTAAAGCTGGTTCCTATACTACGAAAATGAACGTGGTATAAAGCTAGTATATGTACCATGAAACACAGCCAGAGAGTCACACAAATTTCACCAAAAATGTGTGGTGAAAACAAACAGATACAGTCAACTGATAGCATGTATGTATGCCATTTTGCTCACGCTGGTCCAACAGTCGCAATGGCCGAGTGATCAGAGCGCTAGAGTGTCGCTTGAGAAATCCGAGTTCGAATTCTCGGGCAGGATATTTTTTTTCTTTTTTATTTAATTGATTTTTTTTTGGTTTTTATTTTATTTATTTTTAACTAAAATTCAGCTGCTAATATGATAGAAATGTTGGTGGAATATTTTTTATTTTTATTTTTTGCTCGTAGGAGAGGGAAATGCTTTATGCACTGGCCGGGGGCGCTAGTCTCTATACTACCTTCCCCGAGTGTGGGACTCCCACCGAAGCGTGTTGGGCTACCCACTAAAACCCAAACTCCCACCGCCCGCGCAAGAATCCCGCATCTGGCACCGCAATTCTGCATGTCTTCAGATGCAGGAGCGCGCTGTTAGAGCCTTGGGGCTGCTCTTTTGTAGGGGCGTTTCATTCGGGTGTCCTCAGTAGACAACCGTCCTCTCGTTTGCAGCGGAGTACGAATTTCACGTATCTCGCAACTGCTTCCCACTTTTCTGCGCTGGAAATCATTATCCCAACTATGTTGTCCGGAGTTATGTCTCCGTGTCTTTCTTCCAACATTCTGCGCGAAATCAAGAAGTGTTCGCAGGTGAAGAATGTGTGGTACACGTTATCTTCGACGTTTCCACAGTAGTGACAGAACGGTGAGTCCACCCTTCCCATTCTATGAAGATATTCTCGGAAGTAACCATGACCGGTGAGGAATTGCGTCAGGTAGAAATCGACTTCCCTATGCGGTCTGTTCAACCATGTTTGAAGATCGGCTATCAGGCAGTGCGTCCATCGACCTTTTGTGCTCCCGTTCCAGTTTCGTTGCCACTGCTGGATCAGTGTCTCGCGCGCCCTTGCCGCGGCAGCTGCTCGACCTATCTCGGCACTGAGATTGTAAATCTCTTTTCGCTCGTAAGCAAGTAGCTCAATTGGCATGACGCCAGAAATAACTAGAACCGCGTCCGCGGACACTGTACGGTATGCAGAAGCAATGCGTAGTGCCCCTCTGCGCTGTACCGAAGACATTTGAACCCGGTATTTTTTGACTTTCAATGCGTCAGCCCATATTTCTGCCCCGTACAGGAGCACCGATTGGACCGCTGTCATCAGAAGCTTCCTGCGGCATGGCTTCGGGCCGCCCACGTTCGCCATAAGCCGGCTTAGAGCCACCGTGCTCTGCGCAGCTTTTCCACATACTCCATGGATGTGTGTGAGCTTCACCCCTAGGTATTTTTTAGACCTAGAAGTTGTCACGAGTTGAGGTCCGACAATCATATTTATAATTGTTGGGATCCATTTCCTGGTGAGAACCACGATCTCTGTTTTGGCTGTAGCCAATTTCAGACCGTGATCGCTCATCCATCCACTGACGTTGCGCATGACCTGGTTTAGCTTGAGCTGTGCTAGCTGGACATTTCTTGCTGTTATGACGGCTGCCACGTCGTCCGCGAAGGCGACAAGGAAGGCGCTCTCCGGCATTTCCGTGCGCAACAGACTGTCATACGTGGCGTTCCAGAGGTCCGGGCCAAGTACAGACCCCTGTGCCGCTCCGCCGGTTATACGTCTCTTTCTCTGACCTTGTGTTGGCGTCTCTTTCTCTGACCTTTCTCTGAGGTAGTCCCGGATCATATCTAGCAAGTATGTTGGAACCTTGAATGACCGTTCCAAGGCCTCCAGCATATCGTCCCATCTTGCCGAGTTGAAGGCGTTCTTGACGTCCAGTGTGACTAGCAGCACTATTGGCCGCGCCTGGTGGCAGGCTTCTTCGGCCTTATGTACCGCCTCGACTACTTCGCCAATTGCTCCTATAGTTGAGTGTCCCTTCCTGAAGCCATGTTGTCGGGGTGAAAGGCCTCCCTCGCTTTCTATGGCTGACGTCAAGCGTATTTTGAGCAGACTCTCCATCATTTTGCCTGCTGTGTCTAGCATGCAGAGTGGCCGGAAGGATGAAGGAGAGTTTGGGTTCCCTTTGCTCTTGGGTATAAGCACCAGTCTCACCTTCTTCCATTGGCTTGGGAAGACCCGGGCCCTAAGGCAGCTGTTGTACATGTTAAGCAGGAGATTAGGGCTCGTTTTCGCTGCCAACCTATTGCCTCTGCTGGTATGCCATCTGGGCCTGGAGCCTTGCCGGCTTTCATGCTTCGCAGGGCTAGCTTCAGCTC
>NW_016157198.1:377358-379055 GCF_001687245.7 Rhagoletis zephyria
CCCAAGCCAATGGAAGAAGGCGAGACTGGTGCTTATACCCAAGGGCAAAGGGGACCCAAACTCTCCTTCATCCTTCCGGCCACTCTGCATGCTAGACACAGCAGGCAAAATGATGGAGAGTCTGCTCAAAATACGCTTGACGTCAGCCATAGAAAGCGAGGGAGGCCTTTCACCCCGACAACATGGCTTCAGGAAGGGACACTCAACTATAGGAGCAATTGGCGAAGTAGTCGAGGCGGTACATAAGGCCGAAGAAGCCTGCCACCAGGCGCGGCCAATAGTGCTGCTAGTCACACTGGACGTCAAGAACGCCTTCAACTCGGCAAGATGGGACGATATGCTGGAGGCCTTGGAACGGTCATTCAAGGTTCCAACATACTTGCTAGATATGATCCGGGACTACCTCAGAGACCGTTGGCTTTTGTACGACACAACACAAGGTCAGAGAAAGAGACGTATAACCGGCGGAGCGGCACAGGGGTCTGTACTTGGCCCGGACCTCTGGAACGCCACGTATGACAGTCTGTTGCGCACGGAAATGCCGGAGAGCGCCTTCCTTGTCGCCTTCGCGGACGACGTGGCAGCCGTCATAACAGCAAGAAATGTCCAGCTAGCACAGCTCAAGCTAAACCAGGTCATGCGCAACGTCAGTGGATGGATGAGCGATCACGGTCTGCAATTGGCTACAGCCAAAACGGAGATCGTGCTCCTCACCAGGAAACGGATCCCAACAATTATAAATATAATGGTCGGACCTCAACCCGTGACGACTTCTAGGTCTACAAAATACCTAGGGGTGAAGCTTGACAGCAAACTCACATTCTGGGAACACATCCATGGAGTATGTGATAAATCTGCGCAGAACACGGTGGCTCTAAGCCGGCTGATGGTGAACGTGGGCAGCGCGAAGCCATGCCGCAGGAAGCTTCTGATGTCAGCAGTCCAGTCGGTGCTCCTGTACGGGGAAGAATAATGGGCCGACGCATTGAAAGTCAAAAAGTACCGGATTCAAATGCGCTGTGCATTGCTTCTGCATACCGTACAGTGTCCGCGGACGCGGTTCTAGTTATTTCTGGCGTCATGCCAATTGAGCTACTTGCTTACGAGCGAAAAGAGATTTACAATCTCAGTGCCGAGATAGGTCGAGCAGCTGCCGCGGCAAGGGCGCGCGAGCAACTGATCCAGCAGTGGCAACAAAACTGGAACGCGAGCACAAAAGGTCGATGGACACACTCCCTGATAGCCGACCTTCAAACATGGCTGAACAGACCACATGGGGAAGTCGATTTCTACCTGACGCAATTCCTCACCGGTCATGGTTACTTCCGAGAATATCTTCATAGAATGGGAAGGGTGGACTCACCGTTCTGCCACTACTGTGGAAACGTCGAAGATGACGTGTACCATACATTCTTCACCTGCGAGCACTTCTTGATTTCGCGCAGAATGTTGGAAGAAAGACACGGAGACATTACTCCGGACAACATAGTTGGGATAATGATTTCCAGCGCAGAAAAGTGGGAAGCAGTTGCGAGATACGTGAAATTCGTACTCCGCTGCAAACGAGAGGACGGTTGTCTACTGAGGACACCCGAATGAAACGCCCCTACAAAAGAGCAGCCCCAAGGCTCTAACAGCGCGCTCCTGCATCTGAAGACATGCAGAATTGCGGTGCCAGATGCGGGATTCTTGCGCGG
>NW_016157198.1:379065-388207 GCF_001687245.7 Rhagoletis zephyria
ACGTGTACCATACATTCTTCACCTGCGAGCACTTCTTGATTTCGCGCAGAATGTTGGAAGAAAGAAACGGGGACCTAACTCCGGACATCATAATTGGGATAATGATCTTCAGTGCAGACAAGTGGGAAGCAGTTGCGAGAAACGTGAAATTCGTACTCCGCTGCAAACAAGAGGACGGTTGTCTACTGAGGACACCCGAATGAAACGCCCCTACAAAAAAGCAGCCCCGAGACTCTAGCAGCGCGCTCCTGCATCTGAAGACATCCAGAATTGCGATGCCAGATGCGGGATACGTGTGCGGGCGGTGGGAGTTTGGGTTGTAGTGGGTAGCCCAACACGCTTCGGTGGGAGTCCCACTCTCGGGGAAGTTAGTATAGAGACTAGCGCCCCCGGCCAGTGCACAAAGCATTTCCCTCTCCTACGAAAAAAGAATAATAATAATAATAATATTAATAACAAGCTTGGGAACTTGCGAAGGCATTGAAGATGACCAATTGGCCCAGATTTGGCTAGTCTTGAAGAAGATGCAGATGCTGTCTCCAAGCAGAAAACTGTGTCCATGGACATAAAACCCGGTATCGCCCAAATGGAGGAGAACTTAAATATACTGAGCTACCTCCGAGAGCAGCGCCGGAAGGGCTCTATCCTTTCCGAGCTGCGGAAATCTGGCCCTGGCTCGCAAAAGAGAGCTCGAACTCGATCCGACTCCCCTACAGGCGAGCCAGAAAAGAAAAAAAATATAATAATAATAATAATAATAGTAGTACCAATATTATTATTAATAATAGTAATAATAATAATAATGCTAATAATAATAATAGCAATAATGCGCAGAAGAATTGCGCGATATAACCGGCCACATAATTGTTGCTGGAGATTTCAACGCAAGAGGCGTGGAATGGGGTATGCCCCAAACAAACACCAGGGGAAGAACGGTCCTTGAAATGGCAGCCCGCATTGGCCTGACCATCCGCAACAGCGGAACGACCCCTACATATCGAAGGCCAGGTTTTGGATACTCTATCCCTGACATAACCCTGGTCTCAGAAGGCCTTATTTGAAGGGCTGATAGATGGAGAGTGATGGAAGACCTGAGTGGTAGAGACCACAACTACGTCACCTTCCAAGTCACTGACACAACGCGAGGGCAAACACGTCGCAAAGGGTCGATGTTCGCAAGCTCGACACATCACTCTGAGCAGATTCCCAAGGTATTTCAACCACATTTTTCACTTGGGAACACTTCTTGATTTCGCGCAGAATGTTGGAAGAAAGATACGGAGACATAACTTCGAACAACATAATTGGGGCAGTGATCTCCAGTGCAGACAAGTGGGAAGCAGTTGCGAGATATGTGAAATTCGTACTCCGCTGTAAACGAGGACACCCGCACGAAACGCCCCTACAAAAGAGCAGCCCCGAGGCTCTAGCAGCGCGCTCCTGCATCTGAAGACATGCAGATTTGCGGTGCCAGATGCGGGATTCTTGCGCGGGTGGTGGGAGTTTGGGTTTTAGTGAGTAGACCAACACGCTTCGGTGGGAGTCCCACACTCGGGGAGGGTAGTATAGAGACTAGCGCCCCCGGCCAGTGATAGAGCATGTCCCTCTCCTACGAAAAATAAAATAATAATAATGATGTTTAACAAAGGTTTTTTTCATTGAATTTTTTATGATACTGAAGCACTTATTTAGGTTTACATATGTATATCCAAATAAAATTGTTGTTAAACAATTATTTTCTCGCTTAATTTTCGCGTTCTTTCAAAAAAATACAAAGTAATTATATTTTCCTCCGTATTTTTCTTTTTGAGACTGGAGACGTGAGACAGCTTACTGAATACCAGGGTAATAGCCCTGACAGACATGGTTTGTACACCATGGTATGCATACTATGGATTTTGGTGCTGCATATTTCGATGTGACAGACATTTACCCTGGTATTCAGTAAGCAGCCTCACGTTTTAGTTTCAAAAAGAAAGATATGGAGGAAAAGAGAATTGCTTTCTATTTTATTTAAAAGAACGCGAAAATGAAACGAGGAAATATTTGTTTAAAAACAATTTCATTATGAAGCAAACCTAAGTACTTTAATATCATAAAAATTCAATGAACAGAAATGTTTTGTTTTTGAAAAAGAATTAAAAAAAACAAATCATTAAAAAAAAATCTCGTGTCCGAGGACTCGAACTCGGATCTCTCGACTGGCACTCTAGCGTTCTGTTCACTCGGCCATTGCGACTGTTAGAACATCGCGAGCAAAACGGCATACGTACATGCTATCAGTTGTGATAAAGAAAAAAAACATCCATGGTGTACAAACCACAGTATATACAGTAATAAACCTTTTCGCAGTTTTTCACCAATGGGCCCCCGAGGAGTACTTCTGGGTTGTGTGCAGCGTTTTCGTTTTGCGCGCACGGCAACACTACTGTAGGGAATTTCGCCTCATCATTAGAAAAAGGTCTTTTCGAGGATAAAATATATATAGTATCAATGCTTAATTAAGAATACTATCAATCGTTAAGTACATAATTAACGCTTGTGTTTCTATAAACTGTTTCTATAAAGTGGTATTTTTTATTAAAAAACGTGAATTTATCAAGGAAAACTATAAATTTCTGAATATATTTAAGCCTTTATTCCAGGGTTTGGTTAGTTATAGAGACTCCAATGCCTGCCAGCGAATCCGCCCATCCAGCTCATTAAGCACACCCAAGTTTGAGCGGAATTCCTCAAAAATACTTAACATAAAAGTATATAATCTGCCTTATCCTGAGTTTCGCAAAAAAAAAAGTTCATCCGAAATTTGTCATCCGCCCATAGTAAAACTATGGAAACCAAAAGTTAAAAATGAACCGGCTTGGGGAAAATGAAAATCATGCATTGCTATGAATTGCTACCGTATAAATTCAGGACACGCATTTGCCTGGATACTGCGTTGGTTATGGTGGTCCTAAGTTCAGCCAACACATTCAGTGGTCCATTACCCGGAGCTGCTCCAACATGATGAGTCGATTTTAGTGAGCCTCACATGCCACTACCTCTGGCTATAAGCTGGATATCTGAATATTGGAAAATAAATAGCAATTATCACTTTAAAATGTTAAGAAAAGTGTTGGTTTACAAAATTACCTTTACCATTCTGCGGTACGGTTGTTACTTTCATACCACAGTAATTTTGTATGCAACCCTGAATCAGCAAAATTCATGCACCTTCTCATTATCAAGCCTGATCAGATTTTACCCCCGAGGAGTACTCAAAAACGTTTATTACTGTGTATACTGTGGTACAAAGCACATGTCTGTCAGGGCTATAAAAGTACACGATTGAGAGAATACAAAGGTTGCGCCGATCTCGGACCGCTATTCCTCTCTTGACGAATTTGACAGAATCGTTGTTTGCATGACATCACACTTGTGCAACCTGTTTACGTTTTCCTTGCAACATTTTTTCTTCTTCTTCCATTCTTGCTCACGTTTTTGCATTTCTCTCTCGCAATTGCACCAGTGTGACGTCACACAAAAGTTATTCTCAAAAATCCTCTCTGATCGGCGCAATCTTGTATTCTATCATTCTTGATAAAAGTATACATACGCATCCCTAGCATCAGTGTTGCCACAAAAAATTACCAAATTCCTCAAAACACAAAAAAATTAAAAATCCACAAAATCCGAACAAATTACTCAAAATGTTCTTGTTACAGATATGAGTATTGTGTACTGCATACTATTTACAGGTACTTAGTGTAAAAATTAATTCTCCAATTCAATGGGTACATTTGTTCTTGCGGTTCAAACAAAGTATCACCGTTATTTTGTATGCCTTTCTTTGTATATATGTAATATTACTGAAATTATATCAGTGCTCAATCTGGTCCTCAAGTCAGTCCTACAGATTTTTAAACTACTAAATATACGTTCTACTGAAGCATTAGAAAAGGGCTATATTAGCAATGCAGATATAATTTTTTTTAATTGGGGAACTTATATGAACCCGAAGAATCTTTTAATTCAAAAACTTTTTCCTCTAATTTTCTGGATCTAATGAAGAATCAATATGAATATCCTTATGATCGAACAAAGCGTGTTCTCTCCATTCGTTACCAAGATTTTGCAAGTTCAAAATACATAAGTTGAAAATATAACGATGGAATTTTGAATATTTAGCAACAAAGGCAGATGTGCTTAAGAGCGAAAAACACCACACAAGGGGCTTGACAAACCAAGAGAAATATCCCTTTCCTTAAAGCTATTATGTTGTGTTTGAAGGTTTGACAAGCCGTTTGAGGGAAATGTGAACAAAAATCAAAATTTTTTGATTTTCTGGCCGCCATGTTGACGTTTGATCAAACCGCTTACGTTATGTATGATAAAATCGCCTCATTCGCAACGCACTTTTTACCTAATGAGGACGCAAGAAAGAGAAATCGAAGAAAACCCAACACTTTCACATTGTGAACGAGTCATGTTTGCATGGTGTATGGCGAAATGGGAAATGTAGGTTTGAAGAATGTTTGACAAGCCGCTTGTGTAGTGTACTTCGCTCTTTATGAAACTTCGGAAAGCTTTTTGTTCAAACTTTACAGAGGGATTTAACAACTCTCTTGTGTAAAACATGATTGCATTTGTTATCTGCAAATATATTGAGAGAAAATTCCTCAAAAAATACTCAAGCGCACCCGAAATTCCTCACGTTTTGAGGAATTACTCAAAAAGTGGCAACACTGCCACATACATACTAAAGGGTTGCAGAATTACATTTGTCTCGTCTACGCTTGCAAGCACTCTTTGCTTTGTAGTGTACTCCAAAGTAGAATGCTTATCTCTCTCCGCGCAAAGCCCCCACCAGTGTTGCCGTTGTAGCCCTTTGGTGGCTAGATTTAGCTACCACATACTTTTTTTGGCCACAGAAATTTAAAATTGCCCCTAGCCCTTTTTTAGCCCTCTGGAGATTTTACTTATACTTGGCACGAACAAGTTGTATATGCTTAATTTGATCTAATTTTTTTCATTTATGTAAGAGGCGNAGCGTGTTCTCTCCATTCGTTACCAAGATTTTGCAAGTTCAAAATACATAAGTTGAAAATATAACGATGGAATTTTGAATATTTAGCAACAAAGGCAGATGTGCTTAAGAGCGAAAAACACCACACAAGGGGCTTGACAAACCAAGAGAAATATCCCTTTCCTTAAAGCTATTATGTTGTGTTTGAAGGTTTGACAAGCCGTTTGAGGGAAATGTGAACAAAAATCAAAATTTTTTGATTTTCTGGCCGCCATGTTGACGTTTGATCAAACCGCTTACGTTATGTATGATAAAATCGCCTCATTCGCAACGCACTTTTTACCTAATGAGGACGCAAGAAAGAGAAATCGAAGAAAACCCAACACTTTCACATTGTGAACGAGTCATGTTTGCATGGTGTATGGCGAAATGGGAAATGTAGGTTTGAAGAATGTTTGACAAGCCGCTTGTGTAGTGTACTTCGCTCTTTATGAAACTTCGGAAAGCTTTTTGTTCAAACTTTACAGAGGGATTTAACAACTCTCTTGTGTAAAACATGATTGCATTTGTTATCTGCAAATATATTGAGAGAAAATTCCTCAAAAAATACTCAAGCGCACCCGAAATTCCTCACGTTTTGAGGAATTACTCAAAAAGTGGCAACACTGCCACATACATACTAAAGGGTTGCAGAATTACATTTGTCTCGTCTACGCTTGCAAGCACTCTTTGCTTTGTAGTGTACTCCAAAGTAGAATGCTTATCTCTCTCCGCGCAAAGCCCCCACCAGTGTTGCCGTTGTAGCCCTTTGGTGGCTAGATTTAGCTACCACATACTTTTTTTGGCCACAGAAATTTAAAATTGCCCCTAGCCCTTTTTTAGCCCTCTGGAGATTTTACTTATACTTGGCACGAACAAGTTGTATATGCTTAATTTGATCTAATTTTTTTCATTTATGTAAGAGGCGAATTCTTAAACTAAGAAAGACTGATATATATACATATGTATCTATATGTATGGTATGTTCCTTACGTTTTTATACGTTTACGTTTATGATAAAGTAACTAAAGTAAAGTAAAAGTAAAGTAAAGTAAAGTATGATAAAGTAACTGAAATATTTTATAATAACACTACGTTTCTAAATATATGTTTATTAAGGAGTTTGCTTTATAATTATGCACTGTTTATGCACAGTCAATAATGACAAGCGAAAAGCTCGTTTTATTTACCAATTGCGGCGAAAGTTTCTCATAGTGAAACAGCTGTTCTTTGTTTACATTTTAATTGTTCTTTCTGACCGCCACTGCAGTAGACGGGATTTCTTTTAAATAAAATACACACAATGGATTACGGAACGCCGGAAAAGTGAGTAATTTTATGATAGGAAAATTTATTTCATTTTATTATGAATTCGTGAAGTAACAGGCGTGGAAAATATGAATGCACCACACAAGAGCAGCTACAGTTTTGTGAAGTTAACCCGAACTACAAACGTGTAAAAACTGTCCAAAAAAACTGTTGTCTCTGAGTTCCCTCAGAAATCTTCTTCTTATTACTTCTTGCTTCACAATAATAGCCGCGTACATAATAATTATTTCCTCCATAAATAATATTCTGCAATGGATACTATTGTGATATGCATACGCAAGTAATAACTTTTAGGCTAATAAAATGGCTTCATAGTTTTCATTTAGTAAAATTTTGCAACTTTTTTCTGCAAAATTAAAAAAATTTAAAATATAAACATATGTTTTAGCGTTGTCACCTACTCAATAAGTCATCACAAAAATAATAGCAATTGTCACCGTTGGAGCTTTCAAATTGCCCTCTGCACACCTGAACGTGACAATTGAATAAAAACATGACAATAGTTATAGCGGCGAGTTTTGTCATTGCACGCGAATAGGGCTGTAAGACGAAATTGTTGGGTTCAACAGTTGCAAGACGTTTCGTAGCAGTAGAGCTAAACAGCTACGTCGTATGAATATTGATTCCATTGAAAATGGAACTTGAACGTTTTTATTAATTTTATATCTGAATACTGGAAAATTTTCACTGCAGAAAATTACTTAATATATAAAAGGAAACACGAACGAAAATCGTATACATAAAAATACCTAGTTTTAATAGTCGTATTGTAATTTTGGTGATGATTTTTGACTAACAGAAAGTGTCACTATAGAGGATATATATGTAAAATAAAATCAGTTTTTTTCTTAATTTTAAAATGGGGAACCGGTTTTTTTCAAATAGCCATTTTTCGAGTAACACGAAAACCGGCTTTCGAAAAAATGCCATTTGTTGTCATACATATATCACCACTCACGTTCATATAAAATGAAAGCCAAGTGAAAACGGCCCTCGTCGCAGATGTGGCAGCATTTCACAACCAAAATGTATTTGCCAACATGTTGGCAATTTTGATTTCGTTTGCAATGTGATTCTCTAGCTACAATACTGACCGTTTAGCTACAAAAAAGCCATAAATGTAGATCGATAGAACTTTTTACGCTGATTTCAACCATACAGAAATTATTTGGGGCAAGTAAAAAACAAAGAAAATATAACAGGTTAAAATTAAACTTTCCTATTTTTTATATGTTTAATATCTCGGAAACTACTTGACCGATTAGAAAAGTATTGATGCAAATTCAAAGATAATTTACTTACCTTTTTTACGACGTATTTACTGTAACCATTTGTAAAACAAATTTTAGGTAAACGCCATTTAAAGAAAATATATATAAAATTTCGATTTTTATTACTACTTTCTTTAAAATTTGCCTTATAAAAACCTTTCTATATAAGGTAATAACGTGTACTTTCTAAATAATATACATTTCTTCAGCATTAATTATGCAATTTTCTTAAAAAAGGTTAATTTTATGAAAAAAATTTATTTTTTTTTGGTATTTTCAACTTAAAAATATAAAAAATCATAAAAATGATGTACATCAGCTGAAAGATAAACTAGTCATATTTATTTTGACATTAGGTGTTTACTTGGTTATGTGAACTGCATATATTGATATTTTAATTACTAAAATTTAATATATCGAAAAATGTAACTTAACCTCCTATATCTTTTTAATTTTTTACTTGCGCTAAATAATTTTGGTAAGGTTGAAATCAGCATGAAGAGTTTTACATGTTTGACCTCTCTATAGCTAAGAGGCCGGTATTCTATACTTTTTGTAAAAAGTTAACTCCACATTTGACATCAGTAATGAAAACGGAATGTCAATCACCTGACACCGAAATTTGACGACAGTCTTTGACATGCACTGCGATATCGATATTTGGTCAGTTTTTAAGATTTAATGAAAACGCATTTGACACCAAATGAATAGCTGTCAGATGAAGACAGTTTTTGATGTCAGTGATTTTGACCTAATCAAAAATCAACTTTTTGACGTAGAAGATATAAATTAACAAACTATCATCAATTTCATTCTATGAAATATAATTCATAAAATTATCAACATGATGATATATTATTTAATTTATAATGATTTTAATTTATAAAAACTTGAAGGATTTTTAAGTTAACGAAAGAAGGCAGTCCGCCCAGCCCAGATGTTATAAGTCAGGGATGATATTACTTTTTCTTTTGTGCTCATTTGCCTGTTACATTTGTCATCAAGTGGCAGATAAAATATTTGTATATTTTTTTAAATTTTAACTTGCGTGTAATTGTTCACACGAGTTGTACAAAAGAATAGACTTTTATCTGTACCACGTGTCCAAAAATTTGGCTTTCTCAACATACAAAAATTATTTTGCTATCACTATAGAAGGCATCTCGATTTCAGTGCAATTATTTAGATAGCCTTTAATATTCCACTGGAGAATGTAAAGGACCATAATTACCCTGCAGTGAAAAGCCAAACCAGTTAGAAAAAATACTAGTTCATTAACTAGTATGTGCCTACCAGTTCGACAATTTCGAAGAATTAGGCGATCAGCGACATCTGCCTTTGAATTGCCAAAGTCAAAAATAAAACGCAATTAATTGCTTTTCTTACAAGTGTCGGCTGTGGCGTCACGTGAAGACTACTGGTTCTGGTTCTGAAATCGCAGGTTCGAGGCCGCTTGGAGGTGGTTAAGATTTTTAAAGTTAAATAAATGTAAGTAAAA
>NW_016157198.1:388232-400930 GCF_001687245.7 Rhagoletis zephyria
TTTTTGACATGTTCGTCAGTCAGCACGTTTCGGTATTTGTTTTTTATAACCATTACTTGTGAAAAAGCCTGTTCCAGAAGAGTAAACGTCTGGAAATGTTTTTCTTTGTCAACTGCTCTATCCATACATCGATTTCGAGATTGAAAAGTTGTATTGAAATCATTTAGTTTTGCAGTCACATCAGTTAAAAATGCTGCCTTTGGATTTCAGGAAAATCTTTATTTCTGTCATTAAAGCTACAAATATTGAGAGCACTTTACCTTGACTCAGCCATCTTACTTCAGAGTGGTAGAATATGTCACCGAATTCATTCTCAAATTCATCGAGCACGGCTTTGAATTGCCGATGCTTTAACGGTCATCCGCGAATCAAATTTACCATACGAACGATCGTGCTCATAACATTGTCAAGGTTGAGTGTTTTTGCAATCAGATTTTCCTTCTTTTTCACTACGTTATATATATATATCTTGCCCACGAGTACGAGTTTACTCCTTAGCAGAAAAATCAGAAAATACCACTCTGGTGAACACGAATAAGTGCGACTCATCCATTTTTTAGGAAACCTAGTCACATTTCTTGAAATCGCTTTTTATTTGGCGCCCGCGAGCTACCGGTTGGACACAACTGGTTTAAGTTAAGGGAAAATTTGATATGTTCAAGCACTATGTACACATATTTATGTATTTTTTTAAACAAACTTTTTTGCTGAGAACTTATTTAAATTCCAAAAACCGCATGCCAACTTGAATTAAAGGAACCAACACTGAAGTGAGTCAAAATGAAAATAAAAGAGCACAAATTTCTATGTAAGCAAAACTCTATGGGAATCCTACGAGACATCTGCCGGTCATCTAAATGGGAGATCTGCAGTCTTTTGGCATCATATTTTACATCAGAATTGAAGGGATTTCTGAAAAATCTGACCAGTTCTTTTGTGTAACTGTGATTTTGCATCCCTTGTCAACATATGGCCTTATATTAACTTAAGGTCGTTAATTTACTGCCTTAAAATTTAAGGAAAATTTTTACAGCGTTTTTTGTGTGTATTGGTTTCTATTTGAGTGTATTGAGAATCGGTCAGTCTGAAAAGGCCTTGTAGGGAAGACAATAGGTTTGTTCGTCGAAAATCCAGCGATAATTGCCACTCAAAATATCAGATAGTAAGAAAAAATGCTCCCAAATTCTCTCTCATGTAGAGAAACTTGCAATTTTCTGTACGAACGCAAATTTGCAAGTTTTTCGGCCAGCTAGTGTCCACGGTTGCATTTCAATCAAAAGAAATTTGAATAGAATTTTTAAAATTCTTTCAGAGAGGCAAAAAAACAGGATCTACGTGTATATATCTTGTCAGTCCGACTTTCTTCAACATACGTTTCAATTTCTTTGTCGGGTTTACTATATCGACTCTGGTTGAGATTGCATTCCGAATAAGAATACAGTTTTTTTTTGCCGAGTACCTTTCAAATCATTGGAATTAACTAAATTAATTAAGGAAACAAGTATTAACTTACATTTTTCATTTTAAAATCGCTCCAGTTTGTAAATTTTTAAATTTAACGAACTTGTTTATTCAAATTATCGTCGACAAAAAATCCAACCATGTGCCACAATCATATGTTTTTCCTAATTGCAAATTCTTGCTGTAAAATTTTTTCCGGCTCGAATTTGTAACTTCTCTCCAAGAAATAATATTTTTACTCGTTATTTATTTAAATAAAACATGTGAAATTTAGTTGAAACATTTTAGCCGTTTTTAGCCGGGTTTATTTGCCAATTTAGCCGGTTCGTCCAAAAAGTTCTGGCAACACTGGTTAGCAGGTAAAAAGAACACGACAGCATGCAAAATTAATTAGGCACACTAACACATTCTCACTTTTAGCTCAGGCTTGTTTGTGGAAGTGCCCACCTCTGGTTATAAAGAACACTTTAATAAACAATATATACATAACTATTTAATAGAGGAAAATTACCTGCTTGAATTTTGCTAATTTTTACAATAACTTTATCACTTGATGGAATACAATAGCGCATGGAAAAACCACGACCGGAAAGCTTTCAATGGCGAATTGAAAAATAAACCGAAATAATGTATAACAAAACAGTTTTAAAATCCCGTTAGTTCTTATCCAGTGGCACCTCGTAAAGGGGGGGTTTCCAATATAGTAAAAAAAAATACTCAATAATAAAAGTCCCTATACTAAAATTATGACGTTTATTTAAATCATACAATAAATCATTATTATAATTTACTAAAAAAGACTATACATAATACTCATAATTATTATTAAACTCATAATAAAATAGAACTTATCATATTCGCCTTTATAATATTCTCACGCTTGAACCTCCGGCAACGCATTTTGAAATGTATTCTGGAACACTTAATCACACATGTGGCCATCTTCGTTTCGGTAATTGTCCATACTTGCACTTTCATACTGGTTGGGTTCTCTAAAGAAAAGTAAACAAATTTATAAACGTGTTCCTCATCGTTAAATAATGAAATTAATAAAATATGAAATAGATAAACGTTCAAAGAGCTTAATTTAGTTGGAATGTGTGTTTTCTGCACACTTGTATTTGTTTGAAATGGTTTGTTAAAGTGCCAGTTTGATGTAGCTAGGACTTACCGTTGATATTTGTAACATTTTTTTTTTNGGGCCGCACTTAGGGATTATAACCCTCAGGCAGGAGAATTCTCCTTTTGGTTTTGCGAAGAAAAGGAGCTGAACACCTTTTGCAGAGAACACCTTTGTACATTTTTAATGGTTATATCCTATTTTCTTTTGTCTCTCATTCTTTTGCATATTTTGGAGTTTGACAGCTGAACTCCGCCATTTAATTTGCATATGCAACCAAAGTCAGACGCATGATTTAGAAGGTGTTTTTATTTAATAAATTGTGATTAATTGGTTAATATTAAAGTCATAAAGAAAGTTATAACTCATCGAGTAAAGTGTAAAGTGGAGGAGAATATAAAAATATATTGCTGAAGTGGCTGCTTTAAGGAGAATAGGAGTGATAAATTTACGCTAATTTCCGAATTTTACAAAAAAGGGCATATTTCTTACCCAATTTGTTAATAAATTAGTGACCAAAAATTACAAAAGTTGGTGTTAGAATAATGTTTAGACCATTTGCTACAAGTGTGTTCAAATTTTTTTTGGATCGGGTCACTCCTTTGGACGCAATACCTCGAAATAGATCGGCAACGTACTAAACCGTACCCTTATATTTTTATAAAAAAAATTAAATAATGACTTAAGTTAATAGTCAAAACTTTTCAATATATGGTTGGCGTATAATTGTGATGCACACCTCATTTAAAATATTTGTTTTTGAAAATCATTCTTTTGTTAATTTTATATTTTCTTTCCTTAAATATTTGTTCTGGATTATTATACCCGTTTAACAAATAAACTATACAGATTTCTTTAACGTTGACTAGTTTTCATAACTTTTTTCATTACCTTATTGCAGCAAACTGAAATAAATACTTACATATGTATGTACGTGCATATATTTGTATATTTTTAACCAAATAACGTAGTAGCAAGCATCAACAATATCTTTGATATAAATACATATGTACATGTGTGCATAAGCACATAATAGCAGAACCCAAATACCACAAATCAACCGCTCTATGAAAATACTCAAGCACTTGCAAGCACAGTACACTGCTTGTGGATATTTTTCAGTCGACGTCAGGGTGTCCAGATTGTTAAAAAAAAAGCGCAATTTCTGAAAAAAAGTCGCCAAAAATCGCCAATTTTTTTTTTTAATTCATGTAATCGATTTAACAAATATTTTATTTTAAAAATGAGATCTCGTTATAATATAGTTTTTAAAACCAAAAACGAATATAATACCTTCAGAGGGTAATAATAAATAACACAAATCACTTATATAATAGTGATGCAGAAACAATTTTCTTTAAAAATATGCTTGCTTTTTAAAAATATTTGTTTCAACACATTTTGCAATAGGACTGCGCAATTATTCAACTTATTATAACTCATATTAATTGATAAACGCACAATCCGCTTTTAAGAGCTCGGCGCTAAAAATTAAATAAAAACCTATAATAAGGCGAGATCAGCTATTTTCACAATTTCTTCAAAATCACCTATAGTGTCTGAGTGAAATATGACCCCAATCCCCCTACTATTTATTTTTATCTGAACAAAGGAACCTTATCGTATTTTCCTTTTAATCGTATTTTCTTTTGGTCTTACTTTCCACCCTTGGTTTTTTTTTAGATGTGGCAACACAGTCCTGCTGTCATTTGCACATATTCTGCATGTTCTCTCATAATAACACTGTGGAACAAATTCAGGTTAGCAAAAGTTAGGTCGATTCTGAGAGTGAGGGGTGAAAATCGAGGCTAAATTAGAAGACCCGTATCGCGGCGTTTGTTTATGTTAGTTCGAATTTTTATTTAATCGTCCTTCGAACTTTGCAGTCAAATGCCGATTTTCAGTATATTGTTTATATGGTTTTTTGGCTATAACTCGTCGACTAATTGATATTTTTTCAATCTGTTAAAGGCAAATTATTGCTAGAGACCTGTGCCACAATTAAAATTAAAAAAAAATTGATTTAGAAAATTTTTGTAGTGCTTATGAAGCAAAATGTTGGAATTTTTTTTCATGCTTTTTGAACATATTTTCCACAAAACTAAGTCTTTTTTGCTTTCTGTTTGATCTATAATATGCTTCTCAGTTTCTTCAATAAATTTCATTTGAAAAGAAAACAATCATAATACAAAACTTGCGTTTTCCAGCTTAATATTAATTTACTTCTCATTTCTTATGTACCAATTTTTTCAGTGTTGGTTTTGAAGAAACATTGAAAAAGAAATTATAAAAATATGGAAAAAAATATAATTTTGAAATGTTAGTTATGAAAAGTTTTAAGTAAAAAAATTCAATAAATTAAATTGATGATTTGGCCAGTTGCCGTTTAGCAGGCGGCTGTGGATCAACATCACTGCTCTCTCCGTCATCATCATCAGAAAGGTCGATAATTTCGTCCAACAGATATTCTGGACTTTCATCTTTGTCTTCCCCTTCTTCCTCTTTTTCCTCGTCTTCCTCTTCTTCAAAGGTGTTTTTATACCACCAACAAATTTCAGCGAGTATTGCATCTGGAGATTTCTTTCCTCTGTACCTGAAACGAAAATAGTTTTCAATCATTAACATGTTTAAATTGTGCACTCTGACAAAGATATTAGAAAAATCTAGGAATTCAAAATATGCACACTCTATAGTTACCCTATTTCAATCTGTTGCAAACATGTTGGCAGCTTTCGATGAAATGGGGTTAATATGTCGTACAAAATTCATCTCTTGCATCAGCATCTTGATCAACTCGCTCAACAGTTGCCAACTGAATCTGATGAGCAAGGCGAACGTTATCACCAAACTGCGCTTCCACTATTACATAAGTGATTTGTGTTTTTTTTTTGTGTTTTTGGTTTTGAAAACTATATTATAACAAGATTTCATTTTTAAAATAAAAGATTTGTTAAATCGATTTCATGAATTTTATTTAAAAAAAAAGGCGATTTTTTTCAGAAATTGCGCTTTTTTTTAAACAATCTGCTTTGAAGCGACAAACAAAACAAAAAGTTTGAAAACTAACTCAAGTATGTTTTTTGTTCACGTTATCTCTACAGCTGCTGTAGCCGAATGGATGCGTGTTCGGCTGTCGTGTTGTTGGTCACAGGTTCAAAACTTGTGGCACGGACTTCATTTTTTATTTTTATTTTTTATTCTATTTATAGATTCTAAATATTTGTAGTTTCGTAAAGCGACATGCGACACATTACTTTCGTATGACATCGCTGTGGAAATATTCTTGCATCTTTTCGTGCGTAGGTTATAGGGGCTATCCATTACCTTTTGCATTCCTATAGATTACCTTTTCCCACTCTGTTTGAAAGCACATTTACAGCGTGGCGATGAATAACTGTTACCCAGGTTTTTTTGAGAAATAAAAAGTATTTTATTGTTAATTTCCCAAAGATTTTACTTTAGTTGTATTAATTTGTTTATAAATTTTGATCCTTATTTACATTTGCTAGCAGTGTAAACTTTGAGAGAAAAGTACATTTGGCTCGCAGGTCTTCGTCAGTTAATTTATTCCATATCTTCTGTAACCATAAGCAAATTTTCTCCATTTTAAGTCCTTATACTCCTCCTTTTCTACAACATAAGGCCTCATACTCAAAAATCGAATAGACTCGGAACTGGTGACGGCCATTCTTTCGACCAACCTTATACAGTTTTTTCTTTTTTGTATTTTTTTATACAAAGCCTAAGAAAAAATACACCTGAAAAAGACTTGCGTGCCAAATGAACTTTTCTCTCGAAGTTTAAACTGCTGGCAAATGTAAATAGGGATTAAAATTTAATAACTAACTAATACAACTAAAATAAAATCTGTGGAAAATTAACAATAAAATCCTTTTTTTTTTGCAAAATCTATAAAGGACTCTTTTATTTCTCAAAAAAACCAGGGTAACAGTTATTCGTCGCCACGCTGTATATGTCTGGGTGTAGCAGAGTGCGCAAAGATGCTTGCCAAAATTTGTTGATATCCAGAAAGGGTCTGGGGTTCGGATTCCATTGCAGGCAACATTCAAATTAAATATTTTTTTTTTTGGTTTTTATATTGACTATTCACTTCACGGATGCTTTTTCAGAACGAACGCTGCCCTTTTAATATGTGCGCAATTGAATTGAATATTTACCAATATACAGTACTTTCGTTGACGTTTATAGTAAGATTAATTACGCTTCTATTTGATTTTAATATTTTTTCCCCTCAGTGTAGTGATAACGTTGGAAACTCGTTTAAATATTTAAAATTTTTTTGTAGGGTTAGAGAGGGCCCGGCCCATCTTTAGTAACGGGCCCGGATTTTCTTTCTACGGCTCTGTATATGTGTATATAAAATATTATTCTATATATATAAATGTGAATGTCTGTTTGTTTATTACCTTATAACTTTTGAACCACGACACGGAATAGCATGAAACTTTGCACACTTTGCGTGGCACCTCCCATAGGCCTGCAAATGTTTAATCAGCTATAACTTCGAAACCACAAGTCAAAAGAATTTGAACTTTGACATGAAGTAATATCTATGATAGGTTCTTATGTTAAGTTATATATAAATGATAAATTAAATTGATTTATATGATTATGTACTTAAATAGTTTTATGTGGGTGACTATTTACCCTTCCATTCGTAAAAATTCCGTCATTCATATCAATTAGAATGAATAGTCTTTATATATTAAATTATACGGGTATATAGTAGATTAGGCTTACATTTAATAGTAATTAAAACCTAAATATTATTCACAGTAGTTTGCTATTTGTTATAAATTCCAACATTTATACTTCATTGTTTCCTTATTCTATTTTTATGCAATACTTTTGTTTTCTGATTTTTCTCGTCATAAATTGTAACATTTACTCCATCGATATTTTTAACCAGAAAGGGGGCTTCGTAGATATTCCTATGTTTTTCATATGGTTCTTTTCGGACTACGACTTTATCATTTACTACTAAAATCAAAGGCTTAGCATTACTGTCATATGAAAGTATATTTTTTATCTTATGTTTATCTAAAAAATTCTGCACTAATCTGTGGGTTTTCTGCAACCGATATTTAACCTCTTTTGAGTAATTTTCTATATTGTAGAGTGGGTTTATTGTTTCGTTTTTTATTTCATTTGGCAATGTTGCTAACTTCCCAAACACAAGTTCATATGGTGTAAATCGGTTATCAACCACAGTATTTGGCGTTGTGTTATGAAAAAATGTGAAATACTTGAGAAATGTATCCCAGTCGGAAAAAGTTTCATTAACGAATGCACGGAGATATTCGTTAAATACGCGATGATTACGTTCCACTGTGACCACTGTCTTATGATGATGCGGTGTAGAGAAATCATGTCTGATATTTAGTAGCTTAGTTAATTCCTCTAATGTTTCATTTTTAAACTCGGTTCCCAAATCTGATTTTATGGATTTCATTGCCCCGTATACTAGTACAAAATTTTGCAAATTCGCTTTTGACACCGTTTTCGCACTTTTATCGGGAATAGCTGTTGTAACTAAATACTAAGAACTAACTGTTCTTTGTTTCCTGGCTTTACCTTATTCAAAGTGCATTTTTCGTAACATCTCACAAATTTCGCTACATCTTTGGACATATTTTTCCAATAATATTTCGAACGTATTTCCGCATACAACCTTTTTTCCGCAATGACCACCTGTTATGGGGTCATTATGATATATTGTCATAATCTTTTGCTTGTCACGTTCATAAAATATGTTCTTTATCGGGTCTGTCAGAATAATTCCTAAAGTTTTTAGGGCTTTGTTTCCAAATTCCTTAAATTGCACTATAGTGAAATGTCTAAAAATCAAATCATCTTTTGGCCATTTCAAAGTTCGTATTTTGAAATTGCTTGCTTCTGCTTCAAGCCTCAAAAGCATGTCACCTAAGTTCCATGTTTCGCTAGCGACTTCGAAGTTCAATGAGAATAGAGTTTTAAATTTTTCAAATAATTTTAAATGTCACTATATAAAATTTCACATCTAACTTTAGGAATTTTGTTTGTAAAATCGTGACAAAATTTATCATAAACCAAAGTTGCGTCCTTATCACTAGCTTCGACTTCAGTCTGGGAGGTGGTTGAGTCAATTTGGCTTCGGCTTTGCCATAGAGCGTGTTGTTACTGCAAAGCAACTTGCGTTAAAAGGTGTTTCTTTCAATTCATCAATTCTCAATCTCGACAGACCATCTGCAGCCACATTGGTTTTGCCCTTTATGTATTCAATATTGAAGTTATATTCCGCTCATTCGAGTCTTATCCGCGCTAGTTTAGAAGTTGGATCTTTCATACTAAACAAATACATCAGCGGCCTATGATTAGACCCTACAGTAAAATTAGTTCCATAAATATAGGGGCGAAGTTGCTTGATAGCAAAATAAATTGCCAAAAGCTCGAGTTCTCTAATCGGTTTCTTTTGTTCAGCTTTATTGATTGATTTAGATGCATAGCATNTAGCGAAGTTGCTTGATAGCAAAATAAATTGCCAAAAGCTCGAGTTCTATAATCGGTTTCTTTTGTTCAGCTTTATTGATTGATTTAGATGCATAGCATATGGGAAGATCATCAGCGACGTGAGTCTGACTCAGAATCGCTCTGCAGCCAGCCTTTGAAGCGTCAACCATGATTATAAACTTTTTTTTATAAAATCTGGGTACTTAAGTAATTTTGGTGATAGTAAAGCGCCTTTTAAGTCATCAAACGCCTTTTGGCACACATCGTTCCAAAAAAATTTAGTCTTTTTTGAACTTAATCTGTTTAATGGTGCAGCCAAAGAAGCAAAGTTCGGAATAAGTAGTTAGCGAAGGCATCAAATCGTCTTACTCCGTCTTTGTCGGTCGTTATTGGATACTTTGCAACTGCGCTAGTTTTTGAGTCGTCGGGCAGAATACCGCGGTCAGTGCATCTATGTCCCAGAAATGTTACCTCTGGACGCATAAAATTACATTTGCGAGCATTAAGCTTCAGGTTATGAGCTCTAAAAATATCAAAGACCTGCGCTAAATTTCCCAAATGATGTTCTTCACTACACCCTACATTAATAACATCATCGATCGATCTTGGCTTGGTAACAACCCGGAAAAAGCAATAGACATCAGCCGTGAGAATGAATTTGGGGCAACATTCAGCCCAAATGGCAACACTTTCTAGCGGAAAACGCCTTTTAAGACTACAGAACGGAAGACTGCAGGTTCGAGTCCTGTCACGGTCGCCATTTAATGCGAAACTATTTTAATTAATCTATACGCCTTCCGTGTTCGTTTAAGACTGCCTGTTAATTTGACCTTAATCTTATCCACTAGTTACAAATGTGTGTATGCATTTCGAAGTACTCCATTATAACACAATAACACATATTCGTTAAATCTTAAAGTTCTAGGGTTACCATATATTTAGTTAGCAACTTGTTATAGGAGATGGCACTGCAATAGCTATCACTTCTAGTTGGCTTAGCAAGTGAAAATAGTGGAAATAAGTAAGAAGAATTAATAACGCGAACTTAGAACAGCGCGTAGGCAACTGGCTGAGTCAGTGGGATCGTCGGTTCGAATCCTACTGAAAGAAGTCTGATGAGAAATGTGGTGATTTCTTTAATAGCTATCACTTCTACCATTTTTTCAAAGTATTGTTGCTTTTCCACAATAAGTTTTTCATTAAAAACGGCCTCAAGCTCAATAAAAATTTTTGAATATAATTGTTATCAGGCCATAAAATAACAAAAATAAATAACATAAGGACGAGCACACCTAAAAGTTAAACATTCTAATAATAGAATTATTAACAAAGGCCAACAAAACCAACAACCACATGATCAAGTTTAAATAGCACTGGAACAGCTGCGCTTGATTGTAGTTAGCTTAACAAATGAAATAGTGAAAAAAAGCAACAAGAATTCACAAGGCGGACTTAGCACAGTGCATAGGCAACTGGCTGAGCCAGTGGGATCGTCGGTTCGAATCCTACTGAAAGAAGTCTGATGAGGAAATGTGGTGATTTCCTAAATAGCTATCACTTCTACAATTTTTTCAAAGTATTGTTGCTTTTCCACAATAAGTTTTTCAATAAAAACGGCCTCAAGCTCAATAAAAATTGTTGAATAAGTATAATTGTTATAAGGCCATAAAATAAGAAAAACAAAAAATTAAAATAAATAAAGGAATAGTATTAGGACTTATCATATAACACTCGTTAAAATTACATACCCTTAGACTTAAGATAGGGATGCACAGCAGAGGTGCACGCAGTCTACGTCGCGGGCAAACTGCGAGCACGCCAGCGTGCTAGGCGAGGTGAAGTGAGCTGTACGGAGATGGCAACGTATACATATTAACCACTACACACTTATGTTCAAGTAAAAATGCGTTTATGTACTTTTGCGACAACTGAGCCAGTGTGGCATCAGGGCACCAGAAAAAGGCAATTTTCCAAAACAAAAGCGCCAAGATTTTATTATCATGTTTAATAATTTTTTTGATTCAGTAAAAAGTGTATATACATATCCATTTCTTCACGTTTTTATTAATAAATTAATTTATATACATTTACAACAACGCAAAACATATTTAATTTACCTATTCCTCACATTTTATTCAGTAAATGAATTCTATCTTAATGTAGAATATAAGTATATAGTATGTACATACATACATACACTTGTATGTACCTATGCATTCAGTGTGCTTAAATTAAAAAAGCATCACTAAATAATGCACCAAGCATTGAATTCAAATTATTTTGGGTTTTTGGTTTCCCAAAAGCACTAAATTTAGTGCAAAATGCACGGCCTTGTCAACAGTGAGCTGAGCACATCCATGCTCAAACAGTGATGCCGGACCAAGTATTGAGTAAATGTACTATGCATATTTTTCTTTTAAAGCAAAAGTTCTAATTGGCGAGGGGATTGATTTTTGGTTCTTACATAGAAAACTGATAAGATTCACAAACTTATCTTAGGACTTAATTAATATAATCAACATTATTTGTAGACGAATATATTTGTGTTCGTATGAAATAGTGGCTTATGTCGGGAGGCTGGCTTTAGTAAAATGTACCATTCCCTATATTCTTTAAACCACAAGGAATTTTTTTATAAGACTTCATACGAATATTTAATTGCCAGCATCGCAACTGCCTCTTTTACGTTTATTTTCCAAAAGTTCTTCAACGACTTGGCGCCAGTGAGTCTTTCGCAATCGTTTGCTGCGAATGGTTCATTATACTAAAGCCATTCTTCCGACATAAGCTTCTATTCTATATGAACACAGATATGTATACTTCCCAATAGGCTTGTAAAATGCCCAATACCCAAATCCCTCGCATGAGTTATTATCGGTAAAAATTTGGATGCTCAAATCTGGCATCGCTGCAGTAAGTACTTTGTCACCAAGAATGATAGAATACAAGATTGCGCCAATCGAGTTGAGAGCAACTGGCCCATGAACGAAAGACACAAATCACGCGGGAAGGAAAGAACGAAAAAAGTTATTTTCTAGCTGCCGAAATCTCGACGCCATCTTTGTTGTAAGAAGTAAACAACGAAGGGAACGGAGAAAACCGCGAAATTGTTGAACGCATGAAAAATCATTTTTATTATGCAAATTCTTCTATAAATCATGCCGTTGTGTTAAATTATTCTTTATCTTATGTGTACACACGTTGTCACAAGCGAAAATGAAGAAAATTGCAGTGAAAAGCCACCACCAAATTGTAAACAACGGAGAAATGTAAACAAACGGCTAATGTCAAAATCGATCAACTTTTTTCCTAAATGCGATTCTAACGGGCTACTCTCCTGCCCGCGTGATCTTGTCTTTTTGGTTCATGCAACTGGCCGTGACGTCAAAATATACCAGAATGAGAGAGCAAGACGAACTCGACAAGAAAAAGAGGAAGCATCGAACAAAAGGCAGTGTTGCCAAGTTTTGAATTTGAAAAAGCACCAAATTTTTATTGGTGTATTTTACGGACTTTATATGAATACATAATTTTATTGTACGGATGCCGATTCAAATTAATAAAACTCAATGTTTCTTGCACAACGGTCGATTTCTTCTGGCATGAT
>NW_016157198.1:401030-401201 GCF_001687245.7 Rhagoletis zephyria
TTATTTCTAACTTTCTACCCTATTAAACGTTTATATTTTAATAAAATGTAATCCATTACTTAAGAATATATAATTCCGATCAAACCATAGTACTGAATGCTTGAGAGACAATTATTTAAATCAAATGATCAATAGTGAACGCACTCGGGGCGAATTTTGGAACACGGAGCG
>NW_016157198.1:401420-402167 GCF_001687245.7 Rhagoletis zephyria
CTCCGATCAAACTATAGTATTAATTATTTGACAAACTATTTAAATCAAATGATCAACAGTGAGCGCGCTCGGAGCGAATTTTGGAACACTTCATAAAATATTTACAGAGGAAGTACATTATTTGGTAGAGATCAAAATGCATTTAACAAAGTGTGGTTGAATTTGACATTGCTCTCAGAAGAACCATCCTATAAAGTCAAATTGAAAAAAATTTGTACGAATTTTGAATCGTTTGTTTATATTTTTTTACATAATAGTATCTTAAAAGAGAGCCGCACTGAGTTGTCAATAACACCTTGGGCCGTATGCATAAAAAATAAGCAATTACTTTTTCTCAGATTTTCATACCTTTCACATAAATTTATTTGAAAAAATTGAGTGAAAGGTGTGAAATTTTAAGAAAAAGCATTGGCTTAGGTTTTATGCGTACGGCCCCTTGTTTAATACACCCATGATACAAATATTTAAAGGTAAAACCGCACAATTCGTCGGCCATCATTTACTTTTTGTAGTTTGTCTATTTTATAAAATTGAAATTTTGAGAGCAACTCAAATGCCAATTAAAGGTAAAACAAAAAACAAATAGATGAAAATATTGAAATTTTCATTTATTTGAGACTGATAATGAGAATGTATTTGTGAGATTGGAAATTTGAAAACATTTTTGTAATGTTAGCAAACTTTAAAAATGTTCAGGCTGCCTTTCAACGGTTTTACCTTCAGATTTTTGTACCATGAATACACCTT
>NW_016157198.1:405532-445906 GCF_001687245.7 Rhagoletis zephyria
CGACCTGGCTGCCGAGATAGGTCGATCTTCTACTCAGCCATCGATATATGGTCGAAGTTTTCGTTATATAGAAGACGATTAAACACGATTTGTTTTTAATCGATTCTAAAAAAACTAAGGTAATTTTTAGCCACTTCAAACTTGCATATAATTAGACTAAAATTGAAGGGGCTATAAAACTGAGTGCTCAAAAAAATTCTAACACTTCTGAGAAAAAAGTTTGAATTTTGGTTGAAAATTTGTTGTATTTTTTGTAGTTTTCTACGAAGTTTTAAAATTCGGTTTATATGAGTTTTGTTAGAAATTCAACTTTACTTTTGTTGCAAATTCTTAGCAATAAATAAATTAACATGAGAGGGAAATAATATTACTTTGAAATGGGGTTTGCTCATTGATATGGCCGATACTGTATGTATATAATAAATTTTGTACAATTAAAAAAGTGGATTTACTAAAATGAACACAACGTATTAATTACAAATTCTGAAATATGTCGTCAATTTCAAAAACAAATAAATAAAACTTTAAAAAGTAGTCAATGCTTGCTGTATGACACGAACTTGGATATACGTGGACTTGGGTAATGTATAATTCCTTATATGATTCCTCAAAGTATCCCTTGTATAACACTGTGGAACACAAAAAAACCTTAGTGCGACTATATCAGGTTTGATAGCTGGTGGCCATACCAATAATGCCTCATACTAAGATTTACTAGATCAATTCGTGTTCTCCGTGAAAAAAAATTTTCACGATCCAAACATCCAAAGTTTGAACATTTATCGTTTTTGGCCTTTATTTTGTTGAAAATACCATACAAAGCAAATATAGGGCAAAAAACAAAGAATTTTCAAAATTTTGAGAAAAGAATTTGGCGGCTATACTCAGATTTTTGAATCGTGAAATTTTTTTTTCTCGAGAACACGAATTGATCAAGTAAAACTGAGCATGAGGCATTATTGGTATGGTCAACAGCTATGAAACCTGATATATGCGCACAAGAAGCCTATATGAAAGAGGGGGACAAAAGATCACACGTAAATGAATTCCTCTTTTTGGCCTGTACAATATAAGGGACACATTCCAAATTCATAAGGGATAATTTTCTTAGTGATACGGCTCATAAAAGGAATTATATAAGCCATACTGTTCTAGCTGGGTATTCATTAGCTCGAAAATTTTAAGCATATTATCATATTCCTGTGAATAAAAACACGCCTAATTTTATTATTTTAATTATCTACAATTTTATGAGACTACCAAGCCATATATATACCTATTCTGATAATCGGAACGCTGTTGAGAAGGCATACAATTTAGTACTTTTTCAACTAAAAGGCTTTTTTTTATTCCCGTTTATCTTGTACTTCCAAAATACAATATTGACCTAAGGTAGTTCGATTTCGCGCTGTCACAACGTACAACACCTTTCATTATTGCATCATGTGTGAAGCCTTCGTCTGACTTAACGGTTGTCAAAGGCATGCCAGAAGATGTTTCATCATATGTTTTCGGCTATCGTCTTCTTCGAGTGTGTTCATCGATACCAAAAACTTTACAACCTATATGTGGCAGCAGCCCTTAGTGTTTTTGCCAATGACATGGTACGACTGCACTGTTAATAACCAAATTAAGCCGCAGTTGCATTCACACGTGATATAATAGCTAGTGTCGGCAAGCTGTGGGAATGCCCAGGAGATGGCGTTTGTTCAGCTATCGAAATCATTACACCGACGGCGGTGGGCAGTTCTGCTGGAACATATTTACCACAGCAGTGGTTGAGGCGTTTTGTTCTGCAACAATAGCCTGCAATGATGACATGTCCTATAATGTTGACGAACAAAGATATAAAATTGAAAATGACTAACCTTATTCCCGGCTAATTTGGGAGACCACCCTTGGTCACGACCAGAACGCATCTACCAAGAGGAAAAACCGCAGGGATTGCAGTAGTTCTTGCAATCACCGTTGATGATGCAGTGCTTGTAATTAATAGTCTGAAAATACAAAAAATTGCATTAATGAAATCTTATACACATCAAATAAATAAATTTCAATAATTTCTTTACCATTTCACAAACCGAATTACCAAGAAATAGAAACTCACCGCGATGCGATACAGAAATAAAAACCAACAGGGCTGCATTTTCTTGGTAAACAACACAAGCGCTCAGAGCAAACTGATCCGCCAAATTATTTTGTGAAAAATAATAGTTGAAAAGAGTTTTTACACATGATTATCACATTAACTCATAAGTGCAAATTATTGTGATTATTACCTTAGACTTTTTTTAATTGTTTTCTAATACTCATTCTTTTGGGACGCAAAAGCAACCATGCGCTCAATTTCTTGTGGGGAAATTTGGTCCCCATAAAGGACTTTCACCACGAAACAGCTACAAAAACAAAAACCTTTTCTACTGGTATACTGTGATACATAGATACATATGTATTTATGTATTTAGGTACTTAGGTTTTACATACAAATCGGTATGTACTTACGTGCATATTTAATTAAGCTTAAAACTGTATTTCCTCACTCTAGTACTTCACTTCATTGACTGGCTTCAACTTCGCTGCAAATTGAACAAAGCAAAACATGATTTGTAAGCGAGACAAATTTCCATAGAAAGTAACGATAGAAAAAGAATTTTTGGATATTCATTCTATTTTTCAGCTAACTACGATGCAGCATTCTACTTTGCATTCCCCGAAATGAAGCAAAGAAGCGAAATAAAAAGAAAAATATTGTAGGACATTCTACTTTGCATTCCCTTAAATGAAGCAAAGAAGCGAAACAAATAAAATATTGTAAGACATTCTACTTTGCATTCCCTGAAATGAAGCAAAGAAATGAAACAAATAAAATATTGTAGAACATTCTAATTTGCATTCCCCGAAATGAAACAAAGAAGCGAAATAAATAAAATATTGTAGGACATTCTACTTTGCATTACCGGCAATGCCTAAAAGAAGCGAAAAAATTCGAAGGCATTATAACGCTATGCCTTCTAGAACACGTTATCACTAAAAGCGATTACCCTTTTTTTGCTGAGACTGTACAAACATAAATATTTAGAAGCAAAAAGACAGAAGGTACAAAAACTGCAAAGATATGTATGAAAATCTGAGGAACGATTTTGTTCTGAAAGGATTAGGGTTGTAGGAAAGAAAATTAGTTCCTGACTTATTCAAGGTTTCTCAATTTTTGAAATTTTTATTCAAGACAATCATAGCATTACGTTTTAAATTATTTTTTATAATTTACAGATCTCAAACGCGTATAAAGACTATACGGAAAATTGGATATTGAAGACCGGAGTATCATTACATAAAAAGTTGCAGTGCTTTTATGAAAATCGGAATTGTATAAATGCATCCTGCAACCACATGAGTTTAATAAGATGTGAAGGGATGAATAATTTTTCTTTCCACGTCTCATTATTCATCCTGCTCTGCATTATAACAGCTTTGAACTTCATGACCGTTGTAGCTTGGATGAAAGATGAAAGGTATGTAACACAAAAATGCCTGGTTATATCCAGTCCGTCGTAGCTCAACCAATTACTCAGAAAAATTAGTTTATTTCTGCTTATACAGCAACTAACTTTAAACTGATGTATAATCCTAGCAGCCTCATTGAGATAAACCAAATGCTTACACTTTTGATACTTATCTTTGCAATAGTTCAATATTAGTTTTAAAAGCGTCTAACTGCGGCAATTAACTATTTCAGTATGAAAAGTCATACTGACTTTGAATTGCTTTAAGCCAAATGCATTTTAAAGTAGTTGAAATCAAATGCAGAGTCGAGCAATCGACTTGCTGCTTGCACACAATTAAAACTGAACATTTCAAAGCACATTGACATGTCTGACTGTAGCCGAGCGGGCAATGATTTTTGCTACAATTGGTCGCGGCCAAGAATGTTAAAATCTCACTAGGCGGAACATTTAATTTCAAATTTTTAATTTCGGTTTTTCTTAATTATGAAAATCTGTGAAGTGTAGAACGAAAGCGTAATCAAATGACTGACTTTAAAGTACTTTAAGCCAAATGCATTTTAAAGTTTACCGGGATTTAGATACAAAAACCAATTTAAATGAGTAATTCTGCGAAATATTTGCGTAATATATATACTTATTTAAAATATACGTCACGTATATAAGGAAACAAAAATTTCCCTCTCCACTTTCCCATTAACAATTCACAATAGAGCAGTTTTTTCACTTAACAACACCATTCTTCAGGTCGCGTATTTCTTAACCGACCTGGCTGAACCCGGATAAATAGCCGAGTTTGTGTGGTTGTTTTGCGTGTATTTCGTCATTTAAGCGAGTGTTTTTTTGTAGCTCGGTTGCAAAAGAATGTACCTAGTATTTTAGTTTGAATTCAATTTCAAAAAAAGCATTTTCTAGAAACTGTACCACAAAACAAACTATGTTAGTCTATTCGACAAGCATTATTGTTCTGGGGTTAACTTGAACGCGTTGCTGAGGTGCCAATTGCATGGCTAATTCTCAATCCTTGTGAACTGCGACTGCCTGAGCCAATGTTTAATCTTACTATCTGCGGCATAATGGTTTTCAAACACTGAAATTACAATGTCGAAGAATTCGAACCATAACCGAAAAAGAAACGCAAGCGCTAAATTTTCTCATTTTGTTTTGTTGATAAAAATTGCATCATATCCAGCAACTGTTATGTAGCAGCAGGTCTGTTGCAAGGGCGAGTGGCAAGTCGGCATGCTTGCAGTCCCAGGCGTAGCTGATCGGTTGGGGTGGTTCTATGATTAAAAATCTTGCAGACTAGATTACACAGATTACAAAAATAAGTATTATGCGATAATAATTTTATTCAACAATTTTTATTGAGCTTGAGGCCGTTTTTTAATGAAAACTTATTGTAGAAAAGCAACAATAATTTGAAAAAATGGTAGAAGTGATAACTATTTCGGAAATCACCTCATTTCCTCATCAGACTTCTTTCAGTAGGATTCGAACCGACGATCCCACTGACTCAGCCAGTTGCCTACGCACTGTGCTAAGTTCGCCTTATCAATTCTTGTTGCTTATTTCCACTATTTTCACTTGTTAAGCCAACTACAATCACGCGCAGCTTTTCCGCTGCAATTCACTTTATCATGTGGTTGTTGGTTTTGTTGGTTTTTCTTAATATTTATATTATTAGAATGTTTAACTTTTAGGTGTGCTCGTCCTTAAGGTATCTGTTTTTTGTTATTTTATGGGCTTGTAACAATTATATTCAACAATTTTATTGAGCTCGAGGCCGATTTTTAATGAAAACTTATTGTGGAAAAGCAACAATAATTTGAAAAAATGGTAGAAGTGATAGCTATTTCGGAAATCACCTCATTTCCTCATCAGACTTCTTTCAGTAGGATTCGAACCGACGATCCCACTGACTCAGCCAGTTGCCTACGCACTGTGCTAAGTTCGCCTTATCAATTCTTGTTGCTTATTTCCACTATTTTCACTTGTTAAGCCAACTACAATCACGCGCAGCTTTTCCGCTGCAATTCACTTTATCATGTGGTTGTTGGTTTTGTTGGTTTTTCTTAATATTTATATTATTAGAATGTTTAACTTTTAGGTGTGCTCGTCCTTAAGGTATCTGTTTTTTGTTATTTTATGGGCTTGTAACAATTATATTCAACAATTTTATTGAGCTCGAGGCCGATTTTTAATGAAAACTTATTGTGGAAAAGCAACAATAATTTGAAAAAATGGTAGAAGTGATAGCTATTTCGGAAATCACCACATTTCCTCATCAGACTTCTTTCAGTAGGATTCGAACCGACGATCCCACTGACTCAGCCAGTTGCCTATGCACCGTGCTAAGTACGCCTTGTAAATTATCGTTTGCTTTTTTCCACTATTTTCATTTTTGTTATGCCAACACAATCAAGCGCAGCTATTCCGCTGCAATTCACTTGATCATGTGGTTGTTGGTTTTGTTGGTTTGTGCTAATAATTCTATTATTAGAATGTTTAACTTTTAGGTGTGCTCGTCCTTAAGTTATTGTTTTTTGGTATTTTGTGGCCTTATAACTATTATATTCAACAATTTTTATTGAGCTCACGGCCGCTTTTTAGTGAAAACTTATTGTGGAAAACAACAACAGCCACATGATTAAGTGAATTGCAGCGGAATAGCTGCGCTTGATTGTGTTGGCATAACAAAAATGAAAATAGTGGAAAAAAGCAAACGATAATTTACAAGGCGTACTTAGCACGGTGCATAGGCAACTGGCTGAGTCAGTGGGATCGTCGGTTCGAATCCTACTGAAAGAAGTCTGATGAGGAAATGTGGTGATTTCCGAAATAGCTATCACTTCTACCATTTTTTCAAATTATTGTTGCTTTTCCACAATAAATTTTCATTTAAAAAATGGCCTCGAGCTCATTATAAAATTGTTGAATATAATTGTTAAAAGGCCAAAAAATAACAAAAAACAAATAACTTAAGGACGAGCACACCTAAAAGTTAAGCATTCTAAAAATAGAATTATTAGCACAAACCAACAAAACCAACAACCACATGATCAAGTGAATTGCAGCGGAATAGCTGCGCTTGATTGTAGTTGGCTTAACAAGTGAAAATGGTGGTAATAAGCAACAAGAATTAATAAGGTGAACCTAGCACAGTGCGTAGGCAACTGGCTGAGTCAGTGGGATCGTCGGTTCTAATCCTACTGAAAGAAGTCTGATGAGGAAATGTGGTGATTTCCGAAATAGCTATCACTTCTACCATTTTTTCAAATGATTGTTGCTTTTCTACAAAAAGTTTTCATTAAAAAACGGCCTCGAGCTCAATTAAGATTGTTGAATATAATTGTTATAAGGCCATAAAATAACAAAAAACCAAAAAATACGATAATAATGTTAACATAACAGTACATGAACTCATGGGCGTAGCCAAAACGAAATTTCAAAACCAATAACTTACTAAAAAATTGTTGGTTATAGCTTAAAATTATTGTTACCAATAGAGGTAAATATGTTGTACAAAAACACATAAGCAGAAGTTCATAAAAGTTGATATAAAACTATTCCTCGCTTTAGATAGTTAACTTTTTACTGCGCATGTTTATTTTACGAGGAGGAAACATCGATAGCCTAACCCCGTCAGTGTGAGACTTTAACCTAAACTAAACTTCCTACCGTCATGTACGGTTCCCCTCCCGGTACCACCGTTAAGGATTTCGTCGGGATTATAACACTGTGTGACTGATAAGGTTATAGATTTTGGCCGAGTTCAACAAACCGCGCCAGTCGTTTATCCTCTGTGCCAACTAACGCCAATTGGAAATGCCAGGTGAAGCTTGAATACTTTCAGAGCTGGAGCGTCGGTGTCCAAGAGCCACCTCACCAGCACGGCCATGATGAGTGACTTATAGAGTGTGGTTTTCGTACGTCGAGAGAGGACTTTACTCCTGAATTACCTACTCAGCCCAAAGTAGTACTTGTTGTTGCGTTGGATTTCCATGCTGACATTATTATCGGTGTTAATACTGGTTCCTAAGTAAACGAAATTCTCTACTTTCTCGAAATTATAACTGCCAACAGTGACGTGGGTGCCAAGGCGCGAATGTGCTGGTTGTTTGTTTGATGACAGAAGATACTTCGTCTTGTCCTCGTTTACCACCAGACCCATTCGCTTTGCTTCCTTATTTAACTTGGAAAAGGCAGAACACACTTCGCGGTTCTTGATTTCGATGTCATCGACGTACGCCAGCAATTGCACGCTCTTGTAGTAAATTGTTCCTGAGCGGTTCAGTTCTGCAGCTCTTATTATCTTCTCCAACATCAGATTAAAGAAGTCACATGAAACGAAGTCGCTCTGTCTGACACCCCGTTTGGTGGCGTACGGCTCGGAGAGGTCTTTCCCAATTCTTCCAGAGCTGGTGGTATCGCTCCACGTCATTTTACACAGCCGTATGAGTTTTGAGGGGATGCCAAATTCAGAGATAGCGGCGTATAGGCAACTTCTTTTAGTGCTGTCGAAAGCGGCTTTAAAGTCGACAGATAGGTGGTGAGTGTTGATCCTTTTCTCGCGGGTCTTTTCCAAGATTTGGCGTATTGTGAATACCTGGTCTATGTTGGATTTGCCTGCTCTAAAGCCACACTGATATGGCCCAATCAGTTCATTGTCGGTGGTATTCAGTCTTTCACACAATACATTCGATAAGACCTTGCAACCTATGCTTAGAAGGCCAATCCCGCGGTAGTTGGCACGCATGGCGGGGTCGCCTTTCTCGTGGATTGGACAGAGCGCACTTGAATTCCAGTCGTCGGGCATGCACCTTATTAGCTCCTTGCCATCGTAATTGAATAGCTCATCTGACAGGCCGTCAGCTCAAGCAGTTTTGTTACCTTTCATCAGCATAATCGCTATTCGTACCTCGTCATAGTCAGGCGCTGGGATGTCGACTCCGTCGTTATCGACCGTCAGCTCAAGCAGTTTTGTTACCTTTCACCAGCATAATCGCTATTCGTACCTCGTCATAGTCAGGCGCTGGGATGTCGACTCCGTCGTCATCGAGNATAGTCAGGCGCTGGGATGTCGACTCCGTCGTTATCGACCGTCAGCTCAAGCAGTTTTGTTACCTTTCACCAGCATAATCGCTATTCGTACCTCGTCATAGTCAGGCGCTGGGATGTCGACTCCGTCGTCATCGAGTGGGGACTCGGGTTCGTCTTCTCCACTTCTTTCAGTGCTTCTGCCATTCAAAAGGGTCGAAAAGTGTTCCCTCCATAATTTGAGTTGAGTACGTTCTGGAAATCGGTCACAAGGTCGCCTTGGTTGTTTCCACAGGATTCTTGAAACCTTCCGTAAATCGCTCAACTCTCTGCTGAAAATTTCGAGTGTTTTTTTCTGTCGCCCAGCATTTTTCTCTGCAGCTTCTTGACACTCCTCATCGTACCAGTAATGAGCGAAAAATGTGGTTCCACTGCTCGCGTATGTCAGTTTGTTGAAGAGGGCTCTCTCACAGCAGGTGTGAGAGTCGAGCGGCTAATCCATTGGCCGTCTGTTTTGGTTGCAGCTTTTCGACGTTGAACTTTCCTTGCATTATTGGCGGCCCTTTTTTTGCTGAACCGAGGTGGAGTCATATATTGGCTGCATCAATATAGTGGTGCGAGTTGATGTGTATCCCTCGGAGTGTACGTATGTACATCTAAAATACTGGAATCATGCCTTCCGTCTATCACAACATGCTCGATTTGGTTTCCCGATTTTCGAACTGGAGACACCCATGTAGCTTGATGGATCTTTTTATGCTAGAACTCTGTACTACATACTGCCAAGTTTCGGGCCCCGGCGAACTCGATCAGACTCAGCCCGCTGTTTCTATGTGGAGGCTGAATTTACCGACACTAGCGCCAAGGATCCCTTCGCTGTCCACCTTGGCATTTAAATCGCTAAGCACCATTTTTATACGTGTTGGGGGAGCGCTAATATGTACGCTCTAAGCTAAGAGATCCTTGGATGCCTCGTCCTTCTCTTCCATAGGGGCATTGGCACATATGAGCGAGATGATGAAGAATCTCGCTTTAATATGGATTGTGGCTAGACGTTCGTCCACTAGAGTGAACGCCGGCCTCTCTCCCACCACAAATCCAACACCGGCTTGCGCTCCTTTACGTGGCAACTGTAGTAGACGTCACAAGGCTCCACGCTTACCTTCCTTGCCCCGTCCATCGCATTTCATGGAGTGCGGTGACGTCATCCTTTATTTTCCCTAGAACATCAACCAGCCGGGCAGAGGCACCTTCGCGATGAATGGTTCGGGTATTCCAGGTGCGTACGCTCAAATCATAGTCCTTCCTATGTTTGCCGTGATCGTCATCAAAAGAAGGGCGTATCATCCCTGGCATGTGTTTTTTTTTTTCATTGGTACACGGTTTTAACGTGGTGGGACCCAAACCCAGCGCACGCGGGGTGTTACACCCTCCCACTTTATCTCGCTCTCAAACTAGTGTTCGGTCACTACCCAGAGTATGCATGGATATAAATATCCGGACGTAGTGGCCACTCCCAGGTGAATGGCAGTGAAAAGCTTTGTAGTACTGGGAAATGTACAAAACATAGTGGTCAAAGTCGAATATCTCAACTAAACCCTGATGTATTTTTTAAATTCATAGCTCTACATACCTGTATAGTAAACCAAATAGCCAGAACAAACGTTAAATAAAAAATTTAAAAAATAAACTTTTCCGTATACTCGGTAATATTCCTCCGCAATTTTGTAAGGTAAACTAACAATTTATAATCGTTGCTTTGCAGCAAAATATCTTCGCCTAAATTATATACATATGTATGTATGTATAAATATGAGGACGTATTGAACATTTTGAGTATGCAGATTTTTTATGCTAGTACATATATTCATTTATGCTAAATATATTACTTGGTTTTGTTTTGTCACGCCGTGTAATAAATGAAATTTTTTTTTAAGGGTCGTTAACTTATCTATTTTAAAGTATAGTTAAATCATGAGTTAAACTTAACTTCAGAAAATTCTGTGTAATTTTTCTGTAGTAAAGTTTAACTAATGATTTAACTAAAATTTAAAATATATATATTAGCAGCCTTTAATATGCTATTTTTATTATAGAAATTTATATGCGCTATGTGTTTTCTGTCATCTGCTGTAATTACTTAAAAAGTAAACGGCTTGGCTGTTCACCAAACCGGTCTATAGTTTTATCAATATTCTCAGATTGTTCTGTGATATAAAACTTTCGATGTACGCTTAGAAGACACAAACCTAAGACAAAGTAGTAAACAATTCAACTATAAATTTATTTATAGTTTACCGTTCAATCCATTTTCGCTCATTGTCGACTGCAGCCAGGTTTTCACCCTTTTTAAACGGAAGTGCATTGAAGTTAGAGAGAATAACTTGAGAGAGAACCGGATGATCCACATATCCACTTTTTAAATCAATTTACCAATTATTTTATTAGCATTGAGTGTATAATTTGTTATATGGTATATATATAGGCCGAAATTATCGAGCAAGCATTTCCTGGTACTATTTTTCAATATCTAGGCGAAAATTTGCCCCTACCTGGCTACGCCCATGCATGAACTTTACCTAAGAGTAAAACGATTCAAGCGTGGACTTAAATAACGATCTTGATGATGAAAATTCAATATCAACCTTCTTAGAGATGTTATTAAATTCCAAGAGCGCTCTAAATATAGTCGCTAACGAATAGAAGTTTGCCTTAACTGCACTAAGATGAAAGGGCGATTGAAATCGTAAGGTTCTGTGAGGAACATTGAAATTTATCACCTCAAGTAGTTCAGGGCAATCGATATTCCCACAAACCAAATCAAAGAGAAACATAAGGAGCTGCATAATTCTTCTTTTTTCTACTGACTGCAAGTTTATTAGCTGACAGCGGGCCCCATAAGATGGAAGCGGGTCGGAAAAATTAAGAGGTTGAAGAGAAAATCGAAGAAATTTTCTTTGGACCCGTTCGATTCTCATAGAATGAAAGCTATAAATAGGACTCCAAATGATTGACGCATACTCTAATTTTGAACGTACCAACGAGTTAAAAAGAAGTTTATTAGTGTAAGGGTCCTTAAAGTCCCTTACATTGCGGCGTAAAAAAGCTAAGATACTATGCGTCTTTGGGAGCAAGTAGCATTCATGGTTTACGAAAGTAAAACCCGAATAAAAGCCTATTAAAACTTAGTAACATGAAGAACGATTTAAAATTTAGTAACATGAAGGAAATTTACAAGGGGATCTAGAAATTGACATATGGAAGCATTTTTTTTTATATTGAGCGGTAACTTATTAATTCGACTCCAACTGATTAAATTGTTCAAATCATGCTGCATATAGAGGACATCGGACGGACAAGTTATTTTACGAAACAATTTGAGATCATCGGCGTAAAGAAGATATCTGCAATGGATAGCAAGCGTCGATATCATTAATAAACAGAATAAATAAAAGGGGGCCTAGGATGCTTCCCTGTGGAACACCTGGCGAAGCAACAAAGAACTTGGATTTACAATTTTCAATTTCTACAAAAACATTTCCATCTGTAAGGTAAAATTTCAAATATGACAGAAAAACAGAATGAAAGCCCATACACTGCAGTTTACTTAGCAAGGTAACATGTGGAACTTTGTCAAACACTTTCGAAAAGTCAGTGTAAATAGTATCGGCCTGAAAACTACTTTTAAATGCTGAGACACAGTATTCCGAAGATACTGCTAAATTAGTGACTGTGAAACAACCACAAACGAAACCATGTTGATGGGGCTCCACTATACTTTTACAAACGAAAGAAAGTTTATCCTTAACCACTTTTTCAAACAGCTTAGAGGAAACCGCTAGTTTGGAAACATGCCTATAATTCGATACATCATTTCGGCACCCCGATTTGAATACCAAAAACACCTGAAGAAATAGAGAGATTAAAGCTTTTACATATAGGAACACAGATGGAAGAATTTCACTATTTCGAGAAAAATGCACAAAGACCATCATTGTCACATTTAAGGGACGACTTTATGGAAGAAATTGCATTTATATTGTCAATGTCCGATATGGAGAGCGATCCAAAGTCCTTTGAGCTGGACAGTTAGGAGGGAATGTATTAACAGACATACCATAACAGAAATTGGATTTGAAGAAATCCGCGAAGAGGTCGACTGTATCAGCTAAAGATTGAGAACTATTCCCATTAAAATTCATGCAGGTTGGTATGTTTGAACCACCTTTATTGGAGCGAATGAAATTCCAAAAAGCTTTCGGATTTTCTCTTAGCTCAAATTCAAACCTACTAATGTATTGATTATAAAGAAATTTATCGAGGATTTTAAACTGTTTCATGAAAAACACATGTTTTTCTTTTGAAAGATTGTTATTTCTATTAGCATTATACAATTTGTGTTATTTATTCCTTTTGTTTTTTTACATTTTTAAGATTCGGGGTTTACCAAGGCAATTTGTGAATTCTGGGCGGAAGGATAGAAAGATTATTAGAAAATATGTTTGATATTATATGCAAAAAGGTTTCGTAACGCTTATAAAAAATGTAGATTACTACAGTTTATGTCACAAATGGTACAACCCAAAGCATGGGAGTCTGCATATCGAATGACACCGGTTTCTTGAATTCCATTGTAATACCCTCAAATAAATTCAGCGTTAAGCTAAGCGGATTATGGTGCTTATCGGTCTTAACTGATTGGCGAATCACATTCACAAAGATCGCAAATTAAGTTGTCATGCACAAAACCAAGATCCAGTATTTTAAACAGCATATTAAAAAGAGTATTAATTTGGATAAAATTCAAACTAAAAAAACTATCCAATGAGCTCTATTCACTCTAATTGAAGTCAAGATACCCTTATGTTGTAGATCAGACCAGCTAATGTCTTGATAGTATAAAATCCCCTACAATACAAAAATTACATTTATCATTACTATCACAGAGGCTAAAAATCAGAACTATTAGGTGGAATGTAAGGTACACAAACAAAAAGTTTACCAAAGGCGCCGAAAATGCAATCACATAATTGATCCAGAAGAGAATCCTGGTTAAAAAGTTGAAACAGCGTAGAACTTAGACTGCGTTTTACAGCTATCAAAACTCCGCCGCCTTTTAAGTGACCAGCTTTCACCGCATCTTTATCCTTGCGAGATGTCTGGAACAGGCTCGGATCAAAATACTCCTCGTCAAAGAAATCGTTATTGAGCCAAGTTTCGACCAAAACGTAAACATCATATTCGACACGTGACGTAGCTAAAAATACATCTTTCGATTTTGTACGCATTCCAGACATGTTTTGGAGGTAGATTTTTAGACCTTTGAACGTTGATTTATAGGAGCTACATGATACGCATATTTTGTCGGCTCTGAGTTTCCCACTTTTTGAAAAAAAAAACGAAAAGGGCTCACATTAATCCCCGACGGCCAAACATTAGGATTAAGGCCTTGGTCATAAAAAGCTGGCTCAACACCAAATTTGAAATTAATACTCCGTAGATTGTTGCCTTTATGCCGCGATGTCTGAATTTGGTATCCCCGCGAAACTAATACGGCTGTGTAAAATGACGTTGAGTAATACCACCAGCTCCGTCAGAATAGGAAAGGACCTCTCCGAGCCGTTTGATACCAAACGAGGTTCAGGCACAATACTTAATAAGAGCGTACAATTACTGGCGTATGCCGACGACATCGATATTATCGGTAAAATAAGGGCTACGTCTGTTCTGCCCTCTCGGGCTTGGATAGAGAAGCAAAGAGAATGGGTCTGGTGGTAAACGAGGACAAAACGAAGTTTCTCCAGTCAGAGCATACGCGTCTTGGCACCCACGGCACAGTTGACAGCTACAAGTTTGAAAAAGTAGACGACTTCGTTTATTTGGGAACCAGCATTAACACCAATAATAATGCCAGCCTTGAAATGCAGCGGAGAATCACTCTTGCCAACAAGTACTTCTTTGGACTGAGTAGGCAATTGAGATGTAAAGTCCTCTCTCGTCGTACAAAGATCACACTCTATAAGTCACTCATCATGCCTGTTCTGGTGTATGGCGCGGAGGCATGGACAATGAAACCATCTGATGAAGTGACTCTTGGAGTTTTCGAGAGAAAGATTGTGCGAAAGATTTACAAACGATACAAATTTACAACGATATAGACATAATGCAGCGAATTATAATTTCAACGACTCCGCTGGCTTGGCCATGTCGTTCGAATGCACATTAGGTCAAATGATTACTTTTTGTGTGCGAAATTAATAGCAGCTAAAGTATTGCATTATTTTAATGTAAAAAGATGGCAAACATTAAAAAAGTGTAAATGCAGTAAATAAAATGTGAAAACATGACTTGGCTTTCGTAAAATATACTTTTCTGCTTTTTTGAATGTTCAAATAATGAGTATATGTGTTTAGGTAGTTCTTAAAAACATTGTCCAATTAGCTTGGTTTTGACACAAGTAATTTTCTTAGCATACTCAACCCCTTCCCCCTTAAAATAAGCCACATAATAAAATAAGTATGGTCACATGCACATACATGGTTTCTTCTAGCGATTAATTACGTCATTATCGAAATTCCTAAATTAAAAAAAAAATATTTACTCCATGTCTCGCAGATATGTCTTGAGGAGAGATTCCTAAAGCAGTTAGTCTTCATAAAATACTTCATTTTCAATTTAGGTTTCAGTATTCCCCAATTCTCCACTGATATTATTTATATTCAGAATACAAATGTGCTTTGTGACACATTTACCAAAAATCGCTGGTAACTTCCTGAAAAAAATACGAATGCTTTTGAAACTAATTTGTGAAAAGAATGTTCAAAGCTCTATTCACTTTGAGTAAAAAATTTCGTGGGCCGAAAATCCGATTTTATATATGACAATTTCTGGTCAGTATCTTAGGCTCGCCCAAGTTGATCAAAGTTCAATATGGCCAAAAAATAAATAATAATAAATAAATTAAGTAATACATTTTTTTATTAAATTGCAATAATCTTCTAAAGTATTAGTCCTACATAATTTGGTATATGGACCTTTTTTGTAGAGAATCGAAGTTAGCTAAGAAAAATTTTTTTTAGTACTTGAACTTTGATGGACTAGGCTATTGACCAAAAATTTTCGCATTTCATACAGATATTTTTTTAGAGCATAATGAACCATATTTTTGCTATTACCAATCAAAATTCTAAAAAAGCGGATTTTCGGCCCGCGCTACTGCTCATCAATGGTCTTTGCGAATCGGCGCAAGTGTATTTGTAACATAGCCACGGCTACGCTACAGAAGATGAAATGAAATGAGGCTGCTATTTTTTTTGCTATCACATACTTCTATTTTCACTATTTATCACCATTAAAAATGATTATTTATCTCCAAAAAAATTAGGAGATATTTTTGGAAATAGCTAAAAATTCGGAAAAATTTTACCTTTCCTAAGTATTTTAGCACTTTAGCGATAGCGAAAGTTAATCCGGCTGATGGTCGACACAGTTGGTTTTTTGATTTCGAAAAGAACTTCATCAGCAAGAAACGCTATGTTTTCAGATCTAAGTATTTTAACATCCTTTCCAAATTTTTTCCATAATTTTCATCTTTCTTTGATAAATAATTGCAAAAAAGACGCGTTTCGAGTTCGAGTTTCATTAAACTTTCGCAAATATCTGCAGCACCAATTTTTTTTTTAACATGGTTGACAACCGAAAAAGTCTTTTCTTCAAACAACTCGCCTTTTGTGATAGCTGATAGCCCAGAAAAAACCGTTTTTCTTGAAAACGGCTAAAAACGGCGGCTAAAGTAAAACAAAATGAACTCATTATATCTTAATTTATCCATTTCCGTTTCCATTTTGTTTGCCGAAAATTAACAAAATTGTAAAAGCTTACATAAAATCATAAATGTAAATAGATCAGAAAATTTTTGAGGTTATGCATATAAGTCAGTTTTTTTTTTGCAAACAAATGATAAAAAGTCACTTTTTTAAATTGGTGCATAGGTTCTCACTTATAGTGTTGTTTTCCATTCAAAATTTTCCCTTAATTGCTCGAACTTTACAACAAAAATGCACTTGAAACTTACAAAATAAACCGGTTGCGCAAGCATCGTATCAATAAAGTTTTGAAAGTGTAACTTTGGTTTATTGCTGTCTAACGGTGTTTTTTATTTTACAAATACTAAGTGAAGTTTCTGTTATTTTGGAGTATTTCCTACAGAATGGCAACAAAAAATAATGTAAAACTGCCTTTACGAAATTGGACTTTCGCACAGCCAAATGAATCATTTGACCTAATGTGGAATGGGCAGAAACGCTGAAAGTATTCAACGCGGGACGCGATGCTGGTAACAGAGGAAGAGGAAGGCCTCCTCTGCGTTGGAAAGACCAGGTGGAGAAGGACTTGGCTTAACTTAGCATTTCCAATTGGCGTCAGTTAGCACAGAAAGGAAATGACTGGCGTGCTGTTTTGGACTTGGTTACAGCGCCAATAAAGAAGAAGAAGAAGATTATTCATATCCGCATCCTTCTTTATAAGCTTATGGTAAGCGAAATGTATGCTGTCGATCCCAGAATATTTGGACACGTTTAATACAGTTTAAAACAAAACAAAGAGAAACGAACTGGAAAACTTATCGCAAAAATTGATATAAATAATATATCGCACGTTCAGTAATATATCGATGTAATTCAAAATTAACGGTTTTGGAGATTTCGTCATACAATTAAAAATTTTGATAAGGATAATAAGCTGTTCATAACAGATGACTAAACTTCCCAAAAAATGGCGAAAAAACGTGTATTTCTATCTATCTTTTGGTATACCAAGGGTATGAATTGATCAAACTTTGGCTGCGTTTTTCCCCAAAATATAAACGTGCGATAGGTACATACATATATGCACTGGGGGGCGCAATGATGAATACATGGCGATTTTTGTATTGCAAGGTTTTTAAAGTTACAATTTTTTTTGTTAATTTTTCATAAAAATATAGCTTATGGTGCATTTACATTGTAAGTATGTAGCCATATGAACTGTTGATACGCTTAAATAGAGGGACTACATGTTCCAATGAGGAATTCAATGATAACGAGTGGGATGTATATAATACATTTTTTCATACGACAAATTATGGGGAGATACTGTAAACATACTGTTGTGATACTGTTAAGCATATGAATATATAGCAAGATGGATTTTCATACATCTTCCCATAAAAAGTTTAACAGATGCAGAGATACCAAGGAGGGTTTTTCCAATTTTGATGCCTTTTTAATATGAAAACCCACCGAAAAGGAGGAAAGAGGCAACTCCGCCATTCACATACATGTCAAAAATATGAATTTTAAAAATTAAAAACAATAAACAAACAAATTTAAACCAAAGAAATTCTTTGTACTAGAACTTTTTAAATAGAAGCAACTCACGTATAGTGGACTATGATAACAAACTTAAAAACAAGACATTACAGAACATTTTAATGAGCTTTATATCACATTTAAGTAAAAATAAACCTATATTTTCTAAGCTGGCAAAGAAATGAAAATGTGTGTTTTTTGTTGTTTACACAAAGACTTGCCAAATATACATATAAGTCAATTATAGAAGGCATGTATACTTCTCCCTGTCATTTTTCCATACAGTTTATGCTTCTTTCTGGCTTTTACAAAATGCAAGGGTACCGCACTTATTTCGGTACAATGTGATCGTAATGTATTTTCAATTCGAAATCAAAGAAAAACATCCCACGAAAATGTTTGCGATTTTAGAACAATTAGTGNGCAGGGATACCGCACTTATTTCGGTACAATATGATCGTAATGTATTTTCAATTCGAAATCAAAGAAAAACATCCCACGAAAATGTTTGCGATTTTAGAACAATTAGTGTATATTTGCTAAATACTGCAAAGAATGGAGTGCCATATCTTAAAAGCTTCAGAGAATTAACAAAACAAACGAACATTTTATGGTCTCATTTTTCCTTCAAACCGCATTGCTATTTTTTCTAACTTTTCCTTTTGTTTAGCGCTGAAACCGCTTAAGNGCGAAACACATTTCGAACCGAACACTGATTTTGGTAATAAAATTCAATGATTTGCAAGCGTTGCTCGTTAGTAAGTCTATTCATGATGAAATGTCAAAGCATACTGAGCATCTTTCTCTTTGACACCATGTCTGAAATCCCACGTGATCTGTCAAATACTAATGCATGAAAATCCTAACCTCAAAAAAATCACCCGTTAAACCTCGGAGTGTATTCTGTCATGGAAACAGCTTCTCATAAAAATACGATTGCCGTTCGGAGTCGGCGTAAAACTGTCATTTACTTTGTGTGACAAAATCATGCACGCCACATATCGGAGGAGAAGCTAGGCCAAACACTAACATATTGTGTAAGCACCAATATGTATATCGTCGTTTAAAGTACAAAAGCGCGTATCGTGGTTCTGCAAAACCTCGATACTGAAATTTGTGCCAAAAAAAAAATTTGGTCACCGGAAGCTCCTGGCATCAAGCCCTTAGCACATTTACAATAAAATATCGATACTTAGACATAAGGAGAAGAGATAATTAAGCTTAGAAGAGATAACCGTTGTTAATTAGGACAAGTTTCACTCTCTACACTCTAAAAAATCTGTTTGAAAATGCGACTATAAATCGAGTATATTTTTGTTGATTTTTAAATTTTTTTGGTAAATTTACACGATGAATATGTATTTTTTTCGTTTACATATTTTCGTGTGTAAAAATCCTTTTTGTTAGCGGCTTTACACAATTCTACGGGTGAAATTAAACAGCAGATGTGTATTTTGTAGCTTGTACACAACTTCGTAGTAAATTTACGCACACCACAGCAGCTATATTACACTCTAAAAAGTCCGATATTTAAACAAATCATTCGTTTGATAATCGAGCATGTAATTTCGCGAATAATAAGGTAGGAAATCAGTAACCTACCTTTTAGGTAGGAAATCTACAAAAATTTTTTTTAGTGTATACTATAAAATTTAGGCAACCTCAAATACGAGGTTTTGCATTTTCTTGATGCGCGGTTTTGTACTTTAAACGACGATATGTAGAAGTATTGCATACATACCCAACGGGACTGAAAGTTAGCTGCTCCCCAAAGGAGCAAGTAGGAAGCAGTACAAAAGCAAAGTTAAAAATAAATTTCTAAGTTTCTAGCATTGCTCAGAAATAAATATCATTTTGAGTAGAAACATAAAATATTTTTTTTGAAAAATAGTTAATTTATGTACAAACATGAATGTATGTATGTATGTATTTGTATTTTCGTATGTACATATACCACACAGAAAAGAAAAATGAAAAGTACACTTAATAAAGCTTTCAACTTCAACAGAAATATATATATATATATATTTATATAATAATATAAAAATTAAAATTTGTATGCATCGCGTTTTAAATGCTTTAGTTGAAACGCTCACCAAGGGCTCTTTTGGGAGCAGCAAGGTAGCGCTTATTTCTAATGACACCCAATGTTAAAATACAATTAAGTGTGAAATTAGGAAGGGAGCCCTCACTGCTGAATAAGGAGCGCTCCAGTAGCCCTAATGGAGCGCTTCTGGCCCCGTTGGGTAGTTTGATGCTTTTCAAGTATAAAATCCATTGAGAAATGGAAGAAAAAGGCATCCCTATGATTTCAACTTATGCCAAACGTTTCGTAAACAAGCAATTCTGAACAAAAAACTGTTTTTCCACAAAGATATTTAAATGGAAGCATTACAAATATGGAAAAGTAGCAATCCACAAGGCTTTATTGGCAGTAGGTCCCTTTTAAAGCACATTTAACAAAAAAATAAGTTTCTAGTTTCGAAGCTAGCACAAAATAAAATTTTTTTATTTGTTGTTTACAAAAAATTACTTGCCAGGCATGATTCAATAATATAAAGGTTTTGTAATAAAACAGTCTTCTCGCTCCCACACATAAAATCGGCTCCTTTACTTGTGCAGAATGTTGCTCACTCTACAGTTTCTAGTTATATTAGTAGTAAAACCAAAAATTCTTCATACCAAATATTCGTTGGCATCACCTTTTTTTGCGTAATTTTCTATAAAATAACCAAAACTGCCGATCGATAGAACTTTTTACGCTGATTTCAACGATACATTTATTTGGCGTAGGTAAAAAATAAAGATATAAGAGGTTTATTTGCTTTGTTTATTTATATTTTTTATTATCACTAAATTCTTGAAACTCATGATAAAATATGTATATCGAATTAAAGATAATAACTTGTACTTTCTAATTAATATAAATTTCTTTACCATTAATGCATTATGTAGTTTGTTTCCAAAAAAAGGTTATTTCATGAATTAACAACATTTGTTCGTTTTTTAAAATATAAAAAAACCTATAAATCATGTGCATCAGCTGAAAGATAAATTAATTATCTTTATGGTGACGTCATTAGTTTTTTAATCGGTTATGCGGTTCATAAGATATTAATATTTAAAAAATTTAAAAATTTAATTTTAACCTTCCAGAACGTCTTAATTTTTTACTTGCGCCAAATAATTTTGGTCTAGTTGAAAGGAGCGTAAAAAGTTATATTGATCTGCATTTTTCGTCTTTGCATAGCTGAATGGTGGGTATTTTAGATTTGTTCCAGGAAATGACGAATAACTTAAATTAAAAATGCATATTTGGACGTATTGTTAAGTATTTCCATTAAAACACCAAATATATTGCAAATTCGCATAGAATTAATACTACACATTTTACTTCTAATTGTATACTTTGCGTACTTTTTGTAGTACCTTTCTACTACCAATTTCGCAAAAGGCGATCGCATTCTTCCCCTTTCTCCGAATTCCAAAATACAAATCTAGATAAAGGAGTGTAAAATTTTTGCTGTCACAAATTACATAACCTTGAATTATTAAATCATGCTTGCCAGGTATATAAGTCAAAATTGTTAAATATATATCGCTTTCATTCATTTCTTCATAGAGTTGGTGTTTCTTTTATAGGAAAATTCATACGGCTTATGAACAGATTAATATCATGATTCAATAATACAAGGTTATGTAATTTTTGACAGCTAAAATTTGACACTCCTTTATCTAGATTTGTATTTTGGAAGTAGGAGAAAGGGAAAGAATGTGATCGCCTTTTGCGAAAACGGTAGTAGAAAGTACGCAAAGTATACAATTAGAAGTAAAATGTGTATTATTAATTCTATGCGAATCTGAAATATATTTGGTGTTTTAATGGAAATACTAAACAACACATAAAAACATGCATTTTTGATTTCACCGACCCTTCAGCTATGCAAAAACGAAAAATGCAGATCAGTAGAACTTTTTATGCTCATTTCAACCATGCCAAATTATTTGGCGCAAGTGAAAAATGAAGACGTTCTCTAGAAGCTTAAAGTTCAGTTTTTAGATTTTTTAATATTAATATCTTATGAACCATGTAACCGATTAAAAAACTAATGACGTCACCATGAAGATAATTAATTTTTCTTTCATCTGATGTACATAATTTATAGCTTTTTGTATTTTTAAACCAAAACCACTCAAAAATGAAAAAATGTTAATGGAAAATTTGTTGAATTTTTCTAAGCTCTCTATAGCGTTTGATATATATGGATTTTGTTAAAGCATGAACCACGTTTTTATGAAAAACAAAAAAAAATATTTAACTTTAAAAATCTTGCAAATATTTAACAAAAATCACCATGTACTCATCACTGCTCCCCACTGTAGCTTATATTTTTCATATCCATGAATTTTTTAGGAAACAAGTATAATTTTTTTAATTTCACTAAATTCAAGTTTGTATCGTTTCATTATAATTAAAAAACATAAACTTAACAAATAACTATAAAAACCTTAAAGAAAATTAAAGCAAGAATCATAGAAACATAACAAAAGATCATAGAAAATAAGGATGTCTATGGATGGCTTTGTTTACGGCTCCCTTATACTCTATGTTCTTTGAGATGTTTCGTTATCTGACTGCTGCCACGTCCGAAAAATGGTTTTTGGGTTAGAGTACATGGAGACTTCTATTAACTTAATAAAGAAGACATGAAAATCGGCATTTAAGCGGTACAATTATGAAAAATGGGGACACTTATACGCCCCGATTTTTTAAAAATATTCAGCGGGACAACTTTCTCAAAATCGGTAATGTCCCACCAAAATCGGTACGAATGGTCACCGTAGGGTAGTGGATATAGTGCAGCGAATTAAAATACAGTGGCTCCGGTGGTTTGGTCTCTCTGAAAGTGCTCAACTCAAAGCTCGCTGGGGGTAGCTGAGGAAAAATAAGGCCCCCACTGCAATGGATAGGCCAAGTAGAGAAGGATTTGGCTTGCTTTGGTATTTCTAATTAGCATCAGTTGGTACAGAAGAGAAACGACTGCGTGCTTTATTGTACTTTTCAGTACATTTTTATTCAACGTAAAATTATGAATGTAAGTAACGGAAAATAATTTAAAACCCCTGAGTTCTTGTTTTTAACAATATTTTGGTATATACATAAATAAAATAAGGTACATAAAAAATAACATGAGTGTACACATCATTATACACAGGAGCCAATAAATTATTTTATATTTGTGACTTTTTGAATAGCAATAATGAGATCATTCCCATTTTCAGTGTTTAAATAGTCAAATAATTCTATACATTTCATTTTAAAATTACTTTTAATTTGAAGCTCACTTTCAAGAATTTTAATTAGAAGCCGGTTTCTCTCTTTGCGCCAGGAAAAAAACTTTATTCCTAAGATCCTCTCATACTGTGTAAAAGTACCACTTTTTAAGGAGTTCATCTATATTTCCTCATGGCTTATATAATTTTTCAACTACGCAAAAACTGTGAAAGACTAAGAATTCGCTAAAAAGAGTATCTAACTCTATGTCTTGTATGCAAAACTCTTTAACAATGTCAGTAAATTGAGGAAAAGGAGTTGTAAATTATAGGCAAAAGCCATTCCAATATTGAAATTTATTGTTATTAAACTGAAAGTTATTTTCGAGATAACAAACAACACTCGACAAAAATGTAAGCCTTATTTTTAAATAATTTAAGCTCCATCATATTATCGCAACTGGTACGTAACGACCCGGTGATATGCCCATAAAACGATTGATCTCTTTGTTGTATTAATTTCTTGGACATATCAAAGATTATCTAAAACATGTCAACTATAATTAAATTATTATCTTCTTATTTTTGACAGTACAGTTTAAGGAAGTTCTAACGTTATGTAAAAACCTTAAGAAAATACTAAAGTATTTTGTTTGAATAGAAAATTCAGTACAAATCAGTACAAATTTTGAAAAATCAGGACATTAGCGTACTGATTGAAGAAATGAATAAAATCAGTACAAGAGTTGAAAAATCAGTACTGTACTGATAAAATCAGTACGGCTGGCAACCGTAGTCTCATTCTTCTCATTTTTATTTGGCGCTGTGCCAAGTGAAGCCAAGTCCCTCCTCACTTGGTCTTTCCGTCGCAGTGGGGGACTCCCTCTTCCCCTGCTACTACCAGCGGGTTCAGAGCTGGAGCGTCGGAGTCCATTCGAACGACATGGTCAAACCAGCGGAGCTGCTGTATTTTTAACCGACTTCCAAAAAAGGAGGAGGATATCAGTTCGTCGGAATCTTTTTTTTTTTTTTTTTTTATGTATGTTACCGCATAGCTTGGACCACGTCAACCGATTTCGATAATCCTTTTTGCATCGGAAAGGTAGTGTCTCAGAGGTGGTCGCGTACTAATCTGGTTAAGATCGGATCAGCGGATAATGAGATATATATATATATACTTTTTTTTTATATGGGAGTTGAAGTCGGTTTTCTTTTTTGCTAAAAATTACTAGTTATTCGATGCACTATCAGCCCGATTCTGTGCACTTCATAAATGAATTTTTTGTTATAATTTTCCAATTTTTTTGTTATGTATCAAGAATTGGAATTCTAGCACAGAAATCAAAAGCTCTTTTCTTGATAAATTATCAAGGATGAAAATGCTATTGTAAACGCTTCACAAATTGAAAGTTCATGTATCCGAATCATCGGAAGTTTTCATTGTCCATGCTTCTGCGCCATATACCTGCACGGGCATGATGAGTGACTTATAGAGTGTGGTTTTCGTACGTCGAGAGAGGACTTTACTCCTGAATTTCCTTACCCAGTCCAAAGTAGCACTTGTTGACAAGAGTGATTATGCGTTACATTTCAATGCTTACATTATTATCGGTGTTAATTCTGGTTCCCAAGTAAACGAAATTCTCCCCTCGGAATTATAACTGTCAACAGTGACGTGGGTGCCAAGGCGCGAATGCGCTGACTGTTTGATAACAGGAGATACTTCGTCTTGCACTCGTTTACCAGCAGACCCAATCGCCTTGCTTCCTTATCCAACTTTTAACGGGTAGAATAGAGCGCGTTTCTTGTTACCGATGATGTCAATGTCATCGGAATATGCCAGCAATTGTACGCTCTTGAAAAAAATTGCTCTTGAGCGGTTCAGTTCTGCAGCTTTTATTATCCTCTCCAACATCAGATTAAAGAAATCACATGATAGGTAGTCGCCCTGTCTGAAACGCCGTTTGGTAGCAAATGGCTCGGAGAGGGCCAATTCTGACGGAGCTGGTGATATCGCTCAACGACATTTTACGCAGCCGTATCAGTTTCTAGGGGATGCCGGCGTATAGAACACTTCTTTTACTGCTATCGAAAGCGTCTTTGAAGTCCACAAATAGATGGTGAGTGTCGACCCTTTTCTCGAGGGACTTTTTCCAAGATTTGGCGTATTGTGAACACCTGTCTATGGTTGATTTTCCAGGGCTAAAGCCACACTGATAGGCCAAATCTATTCGTTGACAGTGTAACCTAGCTTATAAGGCTCAGCGGTAGTTGGCGCGTACGGCGGGGTTGCCTTTCTTATGGATTGGGCGGATCGGTATAGCAGCTGATGAATGCACCTTATCAGATCCTCGCCGCCGTACTTGAATAGCTCAGCTGGCAGGTCATCAGGTCCAGCAGCTTTGTTGTTTTTAAGACCGATTCCAATTTTTTTTCAGGTACCGATGCCGATTAATCGGCATATGGGGAAAGAATCGCCCGATGCCGATTCCATAAAAAATTACAAATAAATGTATTAATTCCTAAAATGTGTTAATTTAACGGAGTTAACGAAACAAAAGAAAAAAAGAATAGTTGAATTAATTGGCTTGTTATACAACTTATGTGTATGTGTATTAGGGTGGGTNGTTAACGAAACAAAAGAAAAAAAGAATAGTTGAATTAATTGGCTTGTTATGCAACTTTACATACACATGTATGTGTATTAGGGTGGGTAAAAAAAAATCAAGTATTTTTATTTTTTGGATCCGACACATGAAAACTAGTTCCTGGGTACCTCTAGAAAGTACTTACCAAATCTGAGCTCTTAATATTAACGGGAAGATTATGCTCATCATAGTTTTCCATTTTCAATTTAGTCTCATATAAAAATGGTAATATCTTATCACCAATAGATCGTTAAACCGGTTGCATTGTCAATATTTATAGGAAATTGAACGCTCTATATAAATGGTCTCATATACTCTTTTCAGTAATCTAACCATTCAAAAGATATTCAAGGTCAAAGATTTAAGTATTTTAAGGAAAATCATTTTTTGTTTTGAATTTTGTAACTTACTAAAAAATAATTATGTATTGTCAAATGAGTTTCAATTATTTCTATAGGAAATTGAACGCTCTACAAAAAAAGGGCTCTTATGGTTAATCGATAACTCTAACCATTTAGAAGATATTCGCAGTAGAATCCCAATGCCTACTGATTTTAATAGTTTTTTAATAAATATTTTCAATTTATCCATTCAATTTATGCATTTTGAGAATATTTCAGAATATTACGTTGAATATTTTAGAATATTACGTTGATGAAAATAATTGTCAATAATTATTTTTGAGTAAGTTACAAAATTCCAAACAAAAAGTTATTTTCCTCAAAATACTTCAATCTTTGACCTTGAATGAAATAGGATCCTGGTATACACACCAACACCATATAAATTCAGATTTCAAACTTTGTGCAAAAACTACAAAAATTCCGCTTATTTTCTCCAAAATTTCAGACTTTTTAATCAGAATTTTAGTATGCAGTTTTGTAGTCCATTTAATTCTAGAATGTATAATGAAGTGCAACTTTCAAGCTGCTATAAAATCCCCTTAATTTTTGTAAATTTTTTTGCTGGCAGTGTCCTCCATATAAAAGAAAATTGTCGAACATACATTTGTATGGAAAAAACGTGAAACACCTTCAACCAAAAAAACTTAATTTTTGTGATTTGTCTGCAAATGTTTTTTAAGTTAGCTATTGTCTGTCGCTTCATTTGAACATACGAAAAGAAATTCCAAAGAATCGGCAAAGAATTGGCGAAAAAAGGCCGACGCCGATGCTCAATTTTGTGCCGATTCTAGCTGATGCCGATGCCGATTAATCGGTCGGACTCTAGTAATTACTATTCGTACCTCGTCATATTAAGGCGTAGAACATCCACTCCGTCATCATCGACTGGGGGATTGGGTTCGTCTTTTCCACAACTTTCAGTGATGCTACCATTCAGTGAAGTGGAAAAGTGTTCCCTCCAATTTATTTATTAATTTTATTTATTTATTTATGTACGTTCCTGATATCGGTCACTAGGTCCCCATGATTGTTCTTACAGCAGTTCGCCCTGGTTTTGAAAATTTTCCTAAATCGCCTAACTGTCTGGTAAAAATTTTCCTGTCGGCCAGCATACCTGTCATTACCTTATTGTAAAACAAAAAACTCTGCGTCAGATGAAAGATGCAATCTTGCATTCCATGCCAAATGGTTTGATGATTACACCGTGCGACAAAAACCAAAAATTTTTAAAACACACGAAAAAATCAATATATTCACAAACCTAGGAGCCAAAGTACAACTGCGGTTTTAATTTTCCTCTCTAACGTCAGGATTTTTTTAAAGGACTTTGAAATTTCCAGGATGTGATTGAATAAAAAAATTATTTAAAAGATTTGGTGCATTGTAGAATAACAATATGGGTATCAGTTAAAAGGAAAAATTTTGTAGAATTAAAATAAATNGAATAACAATATGGGTATCAGTTAAAAGGAAAAATTTTGTAGAATTAAAAAAAAAATTTTTGTTGCACCAGGACGAATAAATGTTGAAAATGTCCTTTTAAAACTTTATCCTTGAATATCCTTGGAAATTTCCAATATTTATTTTTGAAAAATATATGTATATGTCAAGGATTAATATATAAACTACTTCTTCTCCTTCTTCTTTTTTGGCGCTGTAACCGCCTAAGCGATTTTGGCCGAGTTCAGCAAAGCACGCCAGTCGTTTCTCCTCTGTGCCAACTGACGCCAATTGGAAACGCCAAGTGAAGCCAAGTCCTTCTCCACCTGATCTTTCCATCGCAGTGGGGGCCTCCCTCTTCCTCTGCTACCACCAGCGGGTTCCGAGTTGAATACTTTCACACTACTTTCAATACTACTACATCCTCAAATTTCGTCATTCTAAATTTATTAGTTTTAGATAAAAAAATGTTACACTTCTCTTTATAAGATATTGATAGTTACAATCAGGGAGCTTCCGCATTAATTTTAACATTCGCTTTCGCATTCGCAATAATTAATGCGGAGCTTTTGCGAATGCAAATATTGTGCAAGAGCACCGATAAAACGTATATTTGGCAAACAGAATGACAAATTGTAGCCAATATTTAATATACATGTCTTTAAACACATTATGGGTATTCATGGAAACGCGTAAATCCCTCGTAACCACGTAAACCTCGCTAATAATTAGATTTTTCATACAAAGGTAAGTAAGTTTACGAGGTTTACATGGTTACGAGGCATTTGCGCGTTTTGATGAATCGCCCTATAATTTCGTAAGCTATATAACCGAGCTATCAAAGGGCTGTCATAAAAGTTTCNATGGGTATTCATGGAAACGCGTAAATCCCTCGTAACCACGTAAACCTCGCTAATAATTAGATTTTTCATACAAAGGNTTGCGCCGGGTATTTAATGTTCGGCTCCGCCCGAACTTAGACTTTCTTACTTGTTAATAATACTTTTTTTTCTGTGCTTTAAATACCTGCATCGGTTTCTTTCTTATTATGATTTTTTTTGGACCAATCTTAAAAAGAAACTACTATNCTATCAAAGGGCTGTCATAAAAGTTTCCACTTCAACTGGACCTTTGACGTACGTCAAAGAGAACATAGTATTTTTAATAATATTTTTTTTTCTGTGCTTTAAATACCTGCATCGGTTTCTTTCTTATTATGATTTTTTTTGGACCAATCTTAAAAAGAAACTACTAGACACAAAAGAGGAAAGTGTGCACTGTAATTCTTAACCAAATTTTCGTGATTTGCTTTTGATGTTACATATATTCGTTTCAATCATTTCAAATGGGGCGGGCCCTTTGGAAAATTTATTTCTAGCAAAAATTTGAAAAACAGCAATTTTTTTACTTGTCGGGCAATAATTTCTTATACGGCTATACGCTGGATCCTTGGCTAAAAACTTCTGTGGTAAAACTGTCCCCCTACCTCTCCCTTCTTGGCTATTTGAAGTCAAAGAGTAAGCTCCTTTAGTAGAGATTTCCAGCAGAAATGATCAATGTCTGGCTATAAAGAGAATCGATGCTCAAATAATTAAAAAGCTATAGGTCTGACCTTTAATTAGATAAGAATTACGTAACTATCTCACCCTCATCATCCGTAATTCAAATAATGCAAATACTTATAAAAAACGAGGTGTATTTTTTAAATAACAATATCCTGATCCGATTCGGCTGACAGATACGACTTTGAAAACATATTTTTGTTAAAAATGTTAATTCCTGGAAAATAGTAACTTAGTTTGCATATCCACCTATCTAGCTCGCTATAAGCACAAATTTTTCAAACCAGTCGCAGAAGAAAGTATTAAAAATTAATTACAAAAACTAAAATCGAAAATAGCTGATGATGATGATCGCAGCCAAGGGAATGATAATGAAGAATTCTTTTTAAAAAGCTTTAGAAAACCCTGACACATCTGGTTTTGGGGTGTAAGAGCTGTTTAAACAACGATCTCGGCATTATACTAGATTCTAATTGTTTCTTGTAAATACTTGACATCCGCATTCGCATCCGCATCCGTGGATGTTAGCTGTTGGACATCCGCATCCGCATTCGCATCCGCGTATGTCTAAAATTCCACATTCGCAACATCCCTAGTTACAATATACATAATTGAAGATACTAGAATCATTACACCGTATAGCACTCCGCTGGGTATTGGATCAATCCAATTTTTTAAGAGATTGAGTCATAGTTAAAAAAGTAATTTCTCCGTTTTTCGAAGTTAGCCTCCGAAATCGAGATATGGGCCTTCGAAGTTCGAAATAGGATCTTTTGTAAAAAATTATTTTTTGTTATTATATGTAAATAACTAAAAAACTAAAAATACAGTCGTAGACCGCCTTTTGCTCTTATTTAAATGGTTTATAACTTTTTTTGCAAATTTATATTACAGGTGCTATGAGGGGCAAAGGTCGGGTCTTCGAAAAATTAAAAATCTTACATTTCAAACAAATTTGAACTGATTTTTAAACAGTTGGTATCGTTGTAAACGTGACTAGACCCCCTTCTTCTCTTCTGATATGCATATTTGTATACTTTGTATGAAAAAATTTAAGTAAAAACATTTAAAAGGAAAGAATACCTTTTTTATAAGAAAAAAAAAACAATATTTAAAACAAAAAAATTACCAATCGATTTTTAAAAAGTTGATATCGTTTTAAACGCAATCAAACCTTTCTTCTGATATGCGTATTTGTAGACTTCGTAAATAAAAATTTGAGAAAAACCACTTAAAATGAAAAGAATAAATTTTTTTATAAAAAAAAANTCTTCTGATATGCGTATTTGTAGACTTCGTAAATAAAAATTTGAGAAAAAACACTTAAAATGAAAAGAATACATTTTTTTATAAAAAAAAATTAACAGAAAAATTACTAACCGATTTTTAAAAATTTGGTATCGTTGTAAAGGCGATTAAATACCCTTCTGGTATGCATGTTTGAATAGTTCGTATATAAAAATTTGAGAAAGAACACTTAAAAGCAAAAAACACCTTTGTTTTATAAAAAAAAATATTTTAAACAAAAAAATACAAACCGATTTTTAAAAAATTGGTATCGTTGTAAAGGATACCAGAAAACTTATACTTTCTTGATCACAAGAAGTTCTATTTATATACACAAAGAAAAAAATTGTATTAAAAACATTTTTTCCATCTATGTAAACTCCTGCCCTCCTAGGTGAAAGTGCATATAAAAATAACGATTCCAGTATCTTCATTTATGTATATTGTAACTAGGGATGTTGCGAATGTGGAATTTTAGACATCCGCGGATGCGAGTGCGGATGTTTAAAAGGTAACATCCGCGGATGCGGATGCGAATGCGGATGTCTTGTATTTTTAAGAAATAATTTTGGTGGTTAAATTAGGTGACTTAGGTAAATAAAAAATGGAAAGGTTAGTAATTTTTAATAATCGGCCTTATCTTGAGTTTCGCCCGAAAATTTGTATTCCGCCCATAGTAAATACATGAAAACCAAAAGTGAAAAGTGAACCGGTTCGGGAAAAATGAAACTCATGATAAGACTGAATGGTTTTTTTTGTACTTGAATTTAAAAATCAGAACATTTTACTTAATAAAAACTTTTCGAAGGGTCGTAAATTAAAGATGCGCCACTATATAACTACTCGTTCTAGGCGACAAACTAGAAAAACTTGAAACTTGACAAAATTGTAAATTCATTTCGATTGACACTGCACCAGTTGAGAGGACTTTCAGTTATATTTATTTATTTTTATTGCGGTGCAATAATTACTTTTTGAGAATTTCATCGGGGCCGCAATTGTCGGATGTATCCTCCTGACTTTCATCTTCACAATCTAGAATCATGGCACGATCGTTGTTTAAACACCGTTGTTTTCCAAAGAATTCGTCGTTCTCATTCTTTTGGTTGTTTCGGAATTTGGGAACCTGTCACGTCATCAGCGTTTTTCGATTTTAGTTTTTGTAATTCATTTTTAATGCTTTCTTCTGTGACAGGTCAGATATACGTGTTATCAGTGCACTTGCATAATATTCTAGGGACCGAAAATAACAGTTATTTTTTTACGAGTTAAATTTGGCCTAATATTTTTTATTCCGATATAAACGTCCTTTCCGGATAATATACAAACCGCTTATCCAAATTAAACAAATTTGGTATCATATAAAAGAGGACTAAAATAGATTTTAAACAGAAAAAACGAACGGAGATTACCACCCGGATTTATAATATTTTTTTTATAATCTAATACTAAAGAAATTCATATAAATACATACGTGACCCAAGGTTTGTTCTATGGTTATTAATTAAAATTTTTTATTGAAATATTTTTCAATATGTGGCTTTCCTCGTTTAGATATTTCAGTTGTAAAGCTATTTAAGTCCTCTTTCATTTGACACCAAACTTGTTGGTTAATTTGGTTAAGCGATTTGTTTATTATCCAGAAAGAACTTTTATTTCGGAATAAAAATATTTGGCCAAGTTTAACTCGTAAAAAAAATGTAATTTTCGGTGCCTTCAATATTCGCATTCGCAAAAGATCCGCATTGATTTTTGCGAATGCGAAAGCGAATGCGAATGTTAGAATTAATGCGGAAGCTCCGCGGTTGCGAATGCGAATGCGAATATTCGCAACAACCCTGATTGTAACTATCAATATCTTATAAAGAGAAGTGTAAAATTTCTTTTATCTTAAACTAATAAAGTTAGAAGGACGAAATTCGAGGAAGTGGTAGTTAACATATTAGTCCTTGACATATATTTTTTTCAAAAATCAACATTGGAAATTTCTTAGGATATTCAAGGATAAAAGTTTTAAAAGGACATTTTCAATACTTATTCGTCCTGGTGCACCCAACCAATTTTTTTTCTATTCTACACAATTTTTCCTTATAATTGATACCCATATTGTTATTCTACAATGCATCGAACCTTTTGAATAATTTTTTTTTCAATCATATTCTATAAACTTCAAAGTCCTTCAAATNTCAAGGATAAAAGTTTTAAAAGGACATTTTCAATACTTATTCGTCCTGGTGCACCCAACCAATTTTTTTTCTATTCTACACAATTTTTCCTTATAATTGATACCCATATTGTTATTCTACAATGCATCGAACCTTTTGAATAATTTTTTTTTCAATCATATTCTATAAATTTCAAAGTCCTTCAAATAAACCTGACGTCAGAGAGAAAAACTAAAAACGCAGTTTTACTATATTTGGCCCCCAGTTTTGTGAATATAATGATTTTTTCGTATGTAAAATTGACTGTCGCAAGGTGTTATCACAAAACAACATAACAATTTATTTTTTATTTCATATTTAATAAATTGATTTACTCATTTAACACAAACTAAATTTCATATTTTTTGTAAATAAAAATATAGTTTAGGTTTGAATTGCCTAAACAGAGTGTTTTTCAAACTTTTTTAGTACATTGTCTCGCCCAAGGTAGTAGTGGATTCTCCCAACGTTGAGTTTTTGCAACGGCCCACTGGGCCCTAGTAAGCCCAATGCGACCAAAATTTTTTGCCTCTGGGATGAACTGGGTTAAAAAATATATTTAAGTTGAAAAGTTGTCAGCGTTCAAAGAAATGTTCATTGGATGTCCTACACGTCACAATAAAATTTGTTACGAATACGTAAGTTTCCCATTGTTTAAATAAGGCCTTTTTATGTATACATATAATAAAATTGTAACAGGCCGATATCTGTACATAAAAGATGTCAAAGAAAAATTAATTTGGGGGTTTTTATTAGAGCAACAAAAGCCAAATCAACAATTTTTAGAATTTTTGTCTGTTTGTCTGTATGTATGTTTGTATGCGCATCACTCGCAAACTAATGCATATAATTGAATGCAGTTACCACCAGTGTATTGCTAGAGGTCTAACTTAAAATATACATAGATAGAAAAACATTTGGAGAGCTGCCACCTGTTTGGAAATTGCAGTTTAAGTGAATTGATAAGATAAAGTAAATATTGCAATATGGCTGCCAAAAGAAAGAGGTTTAAGAAGGCTTACAACCGCAAACATTTTTGTTGAAGGTTGCCACCTGTTTGAAAATTTGAATTTAGTTTAATTGATAAGATAAATTGAATATTTTAATATGGTTATTAGAGTGGTCGCAATATGTGGGTAAATTTTTAGCGATAGTAGTATTGATGAGCGCCGCACAGTGCTTCCCTTCCATATAAAATGAGGGCAAAAATTTAAGTGTGGACGGATTTAAATGAAAATTAGCTTCTTAGTAAAATTGAGGACATTCAAAAAAGCAATTTGTTTTTGGATAAATTTCATACTTTCACTATAAATGCCTTTTGAAGTGGACAATTTGGGTTCTTGTGGCATTTACATAGGTATGTACATATAGTTCGTTCTATTTTCAAAAGTGAGTTGTGAAATGACAGGGCTTGGCCTGTAGATGTGAAACAAAATTGTATATTTTGGAAAGGATTGCCTCCTATTACAAATTTTATTAAAATTATTTAATAAGTTAAATGAATTATATTACAATATGGGTATCACTTAAAATGGTTTTGCAAATGCTTCACTTCTAACCGACACGTTAAAGGGTTGCCACATGTTTGAAAAATCAAATTCACTTTAATTAAGGGAATAAGGTAACGGAAATATGTATATATCATATATATGTATATATGACATATTTATGTATGTATGTATATTTATGTATGTATATATCATATATATGTATATATGACATATTTAGCAAGAAATAAGTGAATAGTAAAAACTTTCCTGAGTTAATTTAGGAGTCCAGTAATTTAAAAGGAATGCAATCAGAACAAATCACTGATTGACAATGTATGTATTTGTAATAAAATAATAAATACGATGTCGTAAACCTTTGGTTTGACACCATTATCATTTTAGTTTAACTAGATTTGACTTTACAAACAGGTAGCAACCCGCTTCATAATATTTGAAAGCTAAAACCTTCTTAAACCTCTTTCGTCTGACTCCCATATGGTGATACCTATCCATTTCATTTACCTTATTCCTTTAATTCAAATGGAATTTGATTTTTTAAACAGGTGGCAACCCTCTTCAAGTAGTTAATAAATAAACCATTTTCATACACATTTCGATTGATACCCATCTCTTAAAAATTCATTTAACTTATTAAAAAATTTGAATTTAATATTTTAACTGGTGGCAACTCTTAAAAAAAAATAAAACTCTATTGTCTACAGGTCAAGCTTTTTAATCTGACACTCCATTTTTGGAAATAGAACGAATCGTGCAGATCTGATGGCACTGACAAAAATGAAAAAATGGCTTTATGCATTAGCAAAAAACGCATTACTTCAAAAATTCATTTAACTTATTAAACAATTTGAATTTAATTTTGTAACAGGTGGCAACTCTTTAAAAAAATACCTCTATTGTCTACAGGTCAAGCTTTTTAATCTGACACTCCATTTTTGGAAATAGAACGAATCGTGCAGATCTGATGGCACTGACAAAAATGAAAAAATGGATTTATGCATTAGCAAAAAACGCATTACTTCAAAAAGTCATTTAACTTATTAAACAATTTGAATTTAATTTTGTAACAGGTGGCAACTCTTTCAAAAAATACCTCTATTGTCTACAGGTCAAGCTTTTTAATCTGACACTCCATTTTTGAAAATAGAACGAATCGTGCAGATCTGATGGCACTGACAAAAAATGGAAAAAATGGCTTTATGCATTAGCAAAAAACGCTTTTCTTCAAAAAGTGCAAAAAATTAGCAGGCTTTTATTTCTTCTTTCGAAAGCTAAAAACCCGTATTATTTAATAAAATAATAAAAAATAACATATTTTTACATATAATTTGTATTCATTCCATTAAAGTTTTATGAAATACCGCAGGGACATCATATGTTTAGTTTTATTCCAAAATATGTATTCCTGTAGTTCTATACTATCTATTACTACGTTTAGACGCACGCATAAGTCGCTTTAATTCATTTCGCCACGATTCAAAACATATGTATAAACTGAATTTCAATTCGCTTTGAAAGAGCGAGGTGTTTTGGCTCACACTCAGGGTTGCCACTTTGGTAAATTGTTACCAAAATTGGTAGAAAAAATTTGGGTTGGTAAAAAGGTATATTTTTTCTCATTTTGGTAGATTTTTGATGAACTTTCCGTTCCCGATTTATTTTTCGTAGTTATCTTTAAATATATGGGGCATTTCACCTCAAGTGACCCAACTTTTGAAATCTATGTCTTCCGATCGGGATGAAATTTGCACCAAGGTTAGTCCTAAAAAATAGTAGTTATGACACAAAATTTCAATGGGATCGGTCAAACACACTCCGAGTTGGAGGGTCTAGAATTTTGACATTTTGGTCAAACGGCCATTTTTTCGGATCCATATAACTAATTACCTATTGTATTTAGAAAATTTTTTCAGGAATGTTTTCGATAGATTTCTCTTCAGTCTTTACAAATTTTATTTTTTTTTAATTAAAATGAATTTTTTTTAATTTTTTTTTTTAAATAAAAAATAATTTTTATGTTTTTTTTCAAAAAGGGGTATTTTTTTTTTTTTTTTTTTTTGCTCAAAAGAAAGCTTAGGTATTTTTCTTTAAGAGCTTTGTGGTCGCTTAGTGGGATGCAACTTGTGTATCAATCAAAATTAGCGTTTAGTAACTCGAAACAGCGGTTTTTTTAATTTTTAATATATGACCTATTGTCTTCTTTTTTTCGTATTATTGTGTAAGTGTCTCGGAAACCTGAAAATAAAACTTATATGAGAAGGTATATACAATTACCTTTCCAACGGTATATAACACGCCTAACCAAAGTTTCATACCCTCGATACTGCCATTCCCGTAGTTAAGAATGATTAAGATTTTTCGTAGTCTAACACAGCAGGTACTCGATTTTGTGCATCCAAACTCTTTATTAATAGCTTTGCAGAATTTTGAGTATTAGATTTGCATACCTACTAGCACAATATTTAAAAGGTATGAAGAATATGGGATTTTCCGGTAGTTAAGGATGATTAAGATTTTTCTTTGTACCTAACCACAGCAGATTCGTCCAAACCTTTTCTCAATAGATATTCATACCTACTCGCGCAACCTATAAGTAGCTATAATAAATCAGCTATAGTTTATGAAGGCAGTGTATGGTCATTTTGAAGACCACTTTTTTAGAAACAGCGTTAAAATAAAGACTGTGTTATTTACATAATTAATATTTTCAGTAGCTATGGCTCATAAAAAGGCTAAGCTTGATAAAGAAATTTTTGCTTCTTTTTGCTTTAATCCCTTCAACAAAAAAAACCACGTTTCTTCAGATACACGACGGCTTTCTGACGGCTTAATATCAAAATTCCCTACGCTATCAAAACGGATGCGAATTTGTGGATCGTGCAGGAAAGAGCTCAGCAAATTGAAGGAATTACCGACTTCGAAAAGTAATGAGCCTTGTGAAGACGTTATTCCAGATAGAGACCATATTGAATCTGAGAAGGATGACCGAATTTCCGATGACGATGGCTCCAACTTTACTGAAGAAAATATGACTTCAAGGGATGAGTGCCAAAACCAATACCACAAGGATGCAGTAAAAGTACTTGAGCAAATAAAAGAAAAGTACAAAACTTCAACTAGTAGAGCAGAAAAAATTCAACTTCTCACGCTTGCTCCACCGACATGGAGTCGCGCAAAAACAATGGCTGAGTTTGGAACATCAGAAAGAAAAGCCAGGATTGCTAAAAAATTAGTTGCAGAGCATGGCATACTCACACTCCCAAACACAAAGAAAGGAAAACCTTTAGAGTGCAAAACTGAAGCTCTAGTGACTCAGTTTTATCAGCGCGATGATATGAGTCGCCTGATGCCAGGGATGAAAGACTGGGTGTCTGTACGAATTGACGGTAAGAAAGTTCAAATGCAGAAGAGGATAATTCTCTGCAACCTGAATGAGCTGTTCGCGAGCTTTCAATCTGAACACGAGGATATTAAAATTGGATTCACAAAATTTACCCAGCTCAGGCCAAAACATTGCGTCTTGGCAGGAAGCAGCGGAACTCATACAGTATGCGTTTGCATTTATCATGAAAATGTGAAGCTGATGTTGAAGGAAATCAACTTGAATTATTTAACAAATGATTCGCCGGAAGATTTGAACAGTTACCGTGATTGCCTTAAATTGACAATGTGTCCTAATGTATCAACTTCTTGCCACTTGGGTGAATGCTCAAATTGCCCGGGAACTACGTTCATCAAAGAGAATTTGGTCAAGTCTTTTGACCGAGAATTTGTGGAGGAGGTCAAATTTGAATCTTGGCTGCAGTCTGAAAGGTGCACATTGAAAACAGTTATCTTAAGTGTGGACGATTTTGTGGAAGAAATTTGTACCGGATTGGTAAACTTGAGAACCCATGACTTTCTAGTCAAGGAGCAGCGGTCATTCTTCGAAAATTTGAAGATACATTTGCAGGCAGGTGAATTCGTTATTTCATACGATTTCGCAGAAAACTATAAATATGTTATCCAGGATGCCATACAAGCATTCCATTTCAATAACGACCAAGCAACTATATTTACAATAGTTATTTACTACATGAAAGATGGAAAACTGGAACATAAAAGTATGGCAATCATATCCGACGATTTGAAGCATGACGCCGTTGCTGTTTATGAGTACCAGAAGATAATACTAAATTATCTAAAATCCGAATTCACAGTAGCGAAGGTATACTACGTTTCGGATGGAGCTCGTCAGCATTTTAAAAACAAAAGTAGCTTCGCAAATCTTATGGCTCATGAAACAGATTTCGATACACCAGCTGAGTGGCATTTTCATCCTACTGCTCATGGTAAAGGAGCATGTGATGGTATAGGAGCAAATATTAAAAGAAATGCAGCGAAGTATAGCCTCCAATGCTCTCATCAAGCCCGTATCTTAGATGCGAAAGCTTTATTCCGGTGGGCAAAGAAGTACTGTAAAGAAACTGAAATAATTTTTAGTAGCAAAGATGATCATGCGGAAACTGCGAAATCACTGAAGAGCAGATTCGATGCTGCAGTAACAATCGATGGTACCGCTCAATATCATGCTTTCATACCGATTGGCGATGGAAGGCTCAAGTTAAAGAAGTTTTCTTCCTCTACCCAATGTGATTTCTTTCCAAAAGCGAAACCCGAAGTGAAATCAACAGCAGAACCCAGTAACCCTAAGAAAGGATTGACGAAAAAAGCCACAAAGAAAGGTGGAAAATAAGGTGGATGGAAGGCTGGCTATTATAAAATTAACTATCTTGTATACTTTTTATGTATCTATTTATTAAATTATATATTAAAAACTATTCTAAATAAATAAAAAAATTCATAATTTTGACCAATTCTATAGAAAAACAGTTATTTTATTCCAAAGGTGTACATATTGTGGGTATTGTTATATAGCGTTGGAAAGGTAATTGTATCTAATTTTTTATATGTCTTATTTTCAGGTTTCAGAAAAACTTAGGTCATATATTAAAAATTAAAAAAAACGCTGTTTCGAGTTACTAAATGCTCATTTTAATAGATAAACAAGTCGCATCCCACTAAGCGACCTCAAAACTCTTAAAGAAAAATACCTAAGCTTTCTTTTGAGCAAAAAATAAACAATCTTAATCATCCTTAACTACCGGAAAATCCCATATTCTTCATACCTTTTAAATATTGTGCTAGTAGGTATGCAAATCTAATACTCAAAATTCTGCAAAGCTATTAATAAAGAGTTTGGATGCACAAAATCGAGTACCTGCTGTGTTAGACTACGAAAAATCTTAATCATCCTTAACTACGGGAATGGCAGTATCGAGGGTATGAAACTTTGGTTAGGCGTGTTATATACCGTTGGAAAGGTAATTGTATATACCTTCTCATATAAGTTTTATTTTCAGGTTTCCGAGACACTTACACAATAATACGAAAAAAAGAAGACAATAGGTCATATATTAAAAATTAAAAAAACCGCTGTTTCGAGTTACTAAACGCTAATTTTGATTGATACACAAGTTGCATCCCACTAAGCGACCACAAAGCTCTTAAAGAAAAATACCTAAGCTTTCTTTTGAGCAAAAAAAATTAAAAAAAATACCCCTTTTTGAAAAAAAAACATAAAAATTATTTTTTATTTAAAAAAAAAAAATAAAAAAAATTCATTTTAATTAAAAAAAAATAAAATTTGTAAAGACTGAAGAGAAATCTATCGAAAACATTCCTGAAAAAATTTTCTAAATACAATAGGTAATTAGTTATATGGATCCGAAAAAATGGCCGTTTGACCAAAATGTCAAAATTCTAGACCCTCCAACTCGGAGTGTGTTTGACCGATCCCATTGAAATTTTGTGTCATAACTACTATTTTTTAGGACTAACCTTGGTGCAAATTTCATCCCGATCGGAAGACATAGATTTCAAAAGTTGGGTCACTTGAGGTGAAATGCCCCATATTTTAAATTTCTTTGCATACTTTTTATATAATTACATACATATAAATGTATATCGATATAAGGTGAACAANCCTGTGCAATAACGACACAATTCAAAAGTCAAAAAACAAAAACTGTTACTACTGTTAAGTGGCTCTTGTCTCTAATCCTTGTCTAATCCATTTCCACTAAAGTAAGCAGTAAGGAATGCTAAAGCAAATAAC
>NW_016157198.1:445954-463885 GCF_001687245.7 Rhagoletis zephyria
ATCGCGCTCTATTCAAAACTAATTTTACTGGAATCCGGAGGAGCTTTTGATTGCCTAAATATTTTAAATGATTATTTAAATATAAAGAAAAAATTGACAGGTATGTAATTACGCACTATGATTGTTCGCAAAAAAACTTTAATCAACGCCATTTTTTATCAAGGGGGNGTCTGTGCACACGATAACTCGAGTAAAAATTGAGATATCTTAACGAAACTTGGTACGTGGACGTCTTTTGGGCGTAGGACGGATGGTATTGAAAATTACGAAATCGGACAATAACCACGCCTACCTCTCATATGACATGATTTTCAGAAATACGAAAAGTGCGATATTTTAGTACCTACTAAAGATAATTCACTCAAAATTCATATTTACAATGAGTTTTAGANAAAATTAAAAAAATCAACGGGAATTTTAAGCAGCACATTGTTGGCTACACTCAAATAGTATTTGCTTTATACTATGATTGTTCGCAAAAAAATTTAATCAACGCCATTTTTTATCAACGGGGAAAAAATTAAAAAAATCAATNATTAAGAATATTAAAACATTTTGGCAAATGGGCGTAGCCACGCCCACTTATGGTTACATGTGTAGATCTTGGTAACCGCTGCACCAATTTTTTCCAAACTTGGCACAGTTGTTGTGATANTATATGTTGTATATAGTTTGAATCCTCTATTTTTATGGATTAAGTTGAAGCAATAAAAACATTTTACTCGAAAAATATTGCGAATATTAAAAAAAAAATCATTTTTTGAGTCACTGTATTTGTCTATAATAACTCGAGTTGCAGTTTTTCTAATAATGAAGTTGCATTGTTGCCTTTATTTTCATCACTTCCGCTTTTGGTTGAAAGAAACTCAGAATATGACAATAATATGACTCAAATACCGTATAACTAGTTAAATAAAAAGTTCTTAAAAATAATTTTAATTCTTATTGAGATAACTAAAAAAAATTAAAAAGAATNCCGGGTATTTAATGTTCGGCTCCGCCCGAACTTAGACTTTCTTACTTGTTTGAATTTTGATTTGTGTCGTTATTGCACAGGACCAGGACCATCGATATATTAAAATTGTTGGACAGCAAAACAAAAAAGAATGGAAGCATTTTTGAAGAAGTGGCTCGTACATTAAATAAAATAAAATCAACATGCGCTTATTCATATTTGNGTAGATTTTTTTCAAGTGGATGGTATATATTTTTTTCGTCAGTGGCAACCCTGCTCACACTCCATTTTAAATCGATAGTTGATTTCTCCAGACAGTTAGAAAGAGTGTATAAACACCGCGCTCAAAGTAGCATTCGAAAAGTGTTACCACAATTAATTTAATTTAAGATTTATTCCAATTTGTTTTAACATTGTAAAGTAAAATATTAACTAATTTATTAACACATTTGATAGTAAATTATNTTTGATACAATCAAGCACTTGTACCTCACAGGAATCATGCATGCATGTACGTACCAGGGTTGTTACGAATATTCGCATTCGCATTCGCAGCTGCGGAACTTCCGCATAAATTTTAACATTCGCTTTCGCATTCGCAATAATCAATGCGGAGCTTTTGCGAATGCGAATATTTTGCAAGTACACTGATAAAACGTATATCTGGCAAACAAAAAATGTTAGCCGACATTTTTTTGCCTGTGGAGATGCTACGTCAAGATTGTCCCCTACGTCGACCTTCTTTCGTAATTTAAAGTCAAAGAGTAATTATTTTTTTCTCATAAAACTTAATATTCTTAAGTTCTGTATTTCCTGTTATTAGTCTTTCAGCTCGAAAACAAAAACATTTATTTTTATTTTGTGTAAATTGTCAAAATTAGCACGCATCGAAATAGAGATGAAATGATATGTAAATAAGTCGACAGCCAAGTTCACAAATTAAATAAGAATTAATTCAAGGTGAATTTTATATCTATTGAGGAGTGGGACTTGGCATTTAATATATCGTTAGTATAGTATGGAAAGGGCTTAACTCACATCGTCAATGAAATACAAAAAGCCGTAACTAACTAAAATCCAAAATTAACTTTTTGATTGATTATGATGCATTTCCTCGAATCATAAATCACCACATCGTTTTAGTTAGTTAGTTGTGGTTTTTTGCATTTCATCGACAATGTGAAATAGTATTAACGATACATATGTTGAAAATTTGCGTTCGTTCGCCTCAAAAAATTTATCAAAACACATTGAGCGCATGGAATGGAACAACAAAACGGATTTGATGGCTTATGGTACTGACAGCGGTGAGTAATAAATTGTTACTGCCTGCAACTAGGAAAAGCCGAGANCATTCGCAATAATCAATGCGGAGCTTTTGCGAATGCGAATATTTTGCAAGTACACTGATAAAACGTATATCTGGCAAACAAAAAATGTTAGCCGACATTTTTTTGCCTGTGGAGATGCTACGTCAAGATTGTCCCCTACGTCGACCTTCTTTCGTAATTTAAAGTCAAAGAGTAATTATTTTTTTCTCATAAAACTTAATATTCTTAAGTTCTGTATTTCCTGTTATTAGTCTTTCAGCTCGAAAACAAAAACATTTATTTTTATTTTGTGTAAATTGTCAAAATTAGCACGCATCGAAATAGAGATGAAATGATATGTAAATAAGTCGACAGCCAAGTTCACAAATTAAATAAGAATTAATTCAAGGTGAATTTTATATCTATTGAGGAGTGGGACTTGGCATGTAATATATCGTTAGTATAGTATGGAAAGGGCTTAACTCACATCGTCAATGAAATACAAAAAGCCGTAACTAACTAAAATCCAAAATTAACTTTTTGATTGATTATGATGCATTTCCTCGAATCATAAATCACCACATCGTTTTAGTTAGTTAGTTGTGGTTTTTTGCATTTCATCGACAATGTGAAATAGTATTAACGATACATATGTTGAAAATTTGCGTTCGTTCGCCTCAAAAAATTTATCAAAACACATTGAGCGCATGGAATGGAACAACAAAACGGATTTGATGGCTTATGGTACTGACAGCGGTGAGTAATAAATTGTTACTGCCTGCAACTAGGAAAAGCCGAGATCAGCTAACTAATAAAAAAAACTAATTACAAGGTATTCATTACAGGAGAACCTTTCCAAGAAGTCACCCGGGAACTAAGCAAATCTGAGACCTTTATCGTCCGTGATTTGATAATTCAAATTATTATTAAAAACGCGGTACCTTTTTAACAAAATAACAAGATTTTAAACTAATTCTGCTGGTAGCAACGACTTTCAGAATTTCCTTCGAAATTTTCATTCCTAGAAAATAATAATTTATTTGCCATCCACCTATTTAGAACCTCGCTACAAGCGCACATTTTTCAAACCAGTCACAGACGACAGGATTAAAAATGAATTACAAAAACTAGAATCGAAAAACCCTGATGACGTAACAGCTTCTCCAAATTCTGAAACAACCAAAAGAATTGGTGCTCCAAATTGGAACATAACGGTGTTTAAACAACGATCTTGCCATGATGCTAGATTGTGAAGATGAATGTCAGGAGGATGCATCCGACATTTGCAGCCCCGATGCAATTTCCAAAAAGGAATTGTTGCACCGCAATAAAAAAAATATATAACTGACAGTTCTCTCAACTGGTGCAGCGTCAATCGAAAAGAATTTACAATTTTGTCAAGTTTCAAGTTTTTCAAGTGTGTCGCCTCGAGCGAGTAGTTATTTAGTATCGCAGGTTTGATTTACGACCCGTTAGCAAACAGGCTGTAATCCGAAAAGGCAGCAAAATTACTCTTTCTTAAACACAATTTTTAAATTTTTTTAATTGAAGTACTAAATAAAAAAATATTATTAAAAATTAATAACTTTCTTAAACACAATGTTCTAATTTTTTTAATCAAAGTACTAAATAAAATTATTAAAAATTAATAACTTTTAAATTTTTTATTTACCTAAATCCCCTAATGTACTCACCAAATTTATTTCTTAAAAATATTTGACATCCGCATTCGCATTCGCATCCGCGGATGTTAGCTTTTAAACATCCGCATCCGCATTCGCATCCGCGGATGTCTAAAATTCCACATTCGCAACATCCCTGGTACGTACATATACAGGCAACACACTTTAGTATCGATACGAAAAACAGTTTCGATACCGCACAATATGTTGTGTTGTATTGATTCACGTTGATGGTGCATATACGGAACATGCGAGTAACGAGACTATTATGTGAGTACATGGGCGTCGCTACGTAGGGCAGGGGGCTCGAGCCCCCCCCCTAGACTTTGAAGTTTACCTTATATGTAGGCATGCAATCTTCGATTATTACCGCAGCGACCACAAAAAAGCAGTTGCCAATATATCAACTCAGTTGCCAGCTTGCAGTTGCCATCTGTAAAACCATTTCAACCAGTGGCCACCCAACTGAAATTCGGTTGCCATATGCCAAGTCGGCTCAGCTCGTTGTTCTGGTCACATACATAAGTACACATTTTCATGAGTCTATCTCTTCTTATTCTTGTACTTACAAATATCGGACCAAAGTTATAATACCATTTCATGCTCATGAAAGGTATAGTTTTCAGATTTCAAATCGGTGAAGTAGGTAACAAAATATAAATTTAAAAATTTTCTTAACTTCTTCCCAGCGTATCTATTAAAATGTAATTTTCAAAAATTTCATGCGTTGCTATGCCATGTCATTCCATCTCAAACATACTGTTATAGCATGTCATTGCTTCTTAGCTCAGCTGTTGTGTTTCTGCAGCATATTTTTAATACTGTTTAATCCTGCCTTGTATGAAAATGTATATAGCAGGGGTGGGCAAGGCCGACGCCGAAAAGAGCCACATCTAANCGGGAACTAAGCAAATCTGAGACCTTTATCGTCCGTGATTTGATAATTCAAATTATTATTAAAAACGCGGTACCTTTTTAACAAAATAACAAGATTTTAAACTAATTCTGCTGGTAGCAACGACTTTCAGAATTTCCTTCGAAATTTTCATTCCTAGAAAATAATAATTTATTTGCCATCCACCTATTTAGAACCTCGCTACAAGCGCACATTTTTCAAACCAGTCACAGACGACAGGATTAAAAATGAATTACAAAAACTAGAATCGAAAAACCCTGATGACGTAACAGCTTCTCCAAATTCTGAAACAACCAAAAGAATTGGTGCTCCAAATTGGAACATAACGGTGTTTAAACAACGATCTTGCCATGATGCTAGATTGTGAAGATGAATGTCAGGAGGATGCATCCGACATTTGCAGCCCCGATGCAATTTCCAAAAAGGAATTGTTGCACCGCAATAAAAAAAATATATAACTGACAGTTCTCTCAACTGGTGCAGCGTCAATCGAAAAGAATTTACAATTTTGTCAAGTTTCAAGTTTTTCAAGTGTGTCGCCTCGAGCGAGTAGTTATTTAGTATCGCAGGTTTGATTTACGACCCGTTAGCAAACAGGCTGTAATCCGAAAAGGCAGCAAAATTACTCTTTCTTAAACACAATTTTTAAATTTTTTTAATTGAAGTACTAAATAAAAAAATATTATTAAAAATTAATAACTTTCTTAAACACAATGTTCTAATTTTTTTAATCAAAGTACTAAATAAAATTATTAAAAATTAATAACTTTTAAATTTTTTATTTACCTAAATCCCCTAATGTACTCACCAAATTTATTTCTTAAAAATATTTGACATCCGCATTCGCATTCGCATCCGCGGATGTTAGCTTTTAAACATCCGCATCCGCATTCGCATCCGCGGATGTCTAAAATTCCACATTCGCAACATCCCTGGTACGTACATATACAGGCAACACACTTTAGTATCGATACGAAAAACAGTTTCGATACCGCACAATATGTTGTGTTGTATTGATTCACGTTGATGGTGCATATACGGAACATGCGAGTAACGAGACTATTATGTGAGTACATGGGCGTCGCTACGTAGGGCAGGGGGCTCGAGCCGCCCCCCTAGACTTTGAAGTTAACCTTATAGATATGTAGGCATGCAATCTTCGATTATTACCGCAGCGACCACAAAAAAGCAGTTGCCAATATATCAACTCAGTTGCCAGCTTGCAGTTGCCATCTGTAAAACCATTTCAACCAGTGGCCACCCAACTGAAATTCGGTTGCCATATGCCAAGTCGGCTCAGCTCGTTGTTCTGGTCACATACATAAGTACACATTTTCATGAGTCTATCTCTTCTTATTCTTGTACTTACAAATATCGGACCAAAGTTATAATACCATTTCATGCTCATGAAAGGTATAGTTTTCAGATTTCAAATCGGTGAAGTAGGTAACAAAATATAAATTTAAAAATTTTCTTAACTTCTTCCCAGCGTATCTATTAAAATGTAATTTTCAAAAATTTCATGCGTTGCTATGCCATGTCATTCCATCTCAAACATACTGTTATAGCATGTCATTGCTTCTTAGCTCAGCTGTTGTGTTTCTGCAGCATATTTTTAATACTGTTTAATCCTGCCTTGTATGAAAATGTAGTTATATAGCAGGGGTGGGCAAGGCCGACGCCGAAAAGAGCCACATCTAAGTTCTAAATGCTTCAAAGAGCCACAAAACAAGAAAAAGAAAAACAAAAATTTTATTTTTAAAAAAAATTATTATTATTAGAAATGAAAAACATTACTTTTATTATTATTCTATTGTACGTAAGATAGATATAAAAGAATGTTCAAAAGATCGCTTTGGCGAGATTTTCAAAATCTGGCTTTAGNCATCTAAGTTCTAAATGCTTCAAAGAGCCACAAAACAAGAAAAAGAAAAACAAAAATTTTATTTTTAAATAAAATTATTATTATTATTNAATGTCATCTGTTCTCTCACAAGAGAAAAATATCCAAAATAGTACGTAAACAGATAATTTACAGAAACTTGCAAGTTAGACGAACAGCTTATAGAAATTTTGCTTACATTCAAAAGTATAAAATTGAAAACGTAAGAAAACAAATTCCGAAGTCTTATCCCGACACAGTTCACTGACTAAACTTACTTCATACAAGCTTAATTAGTCGCATTTTACTATTTTAACTTCCAAACCATCAAATTCAATTTTGGGATTTGCGTAAATTCCAACCAGCTGTTTTCTTGTTGGCAAATTGCTGTTGGCAAAAATTTTTCCACCAGAAACTAGCAGATTTCGCTCAAATGAAATGTAATTTTGCTCTCCCAATTTCCCTACTTTGCGAGTTTTTTGCGTACGCGAACACAAAAAGCTGATAATTTTTATAACTTTCAATTATTAACAGGTATGCGAAAGCAACTAATTGTGAACGGTAGTTTTACTTTACGAATTTCATTGTAGAGTACAAAGACTCACAGTTATACATACGTTGTACCAAAAATTTAAAATATATGGCACGCAGCTGTTTTCCACAGCGGATATTTTAAATCTGGTACTTGTTGCCGGAATTCAAGCAATGGCAAAGCTTTATGTTTCATTTCCAGTGCCTTATCTTCTTTTAACTCTTTCGATGCGAAAAGCAGAGAAATCTCGGTTTTAGTTATTTTTTTAACTTTGGGATATCATCAGTGTTGCCGTTTTGATCCAAATGGATCAAAATGATACGTTTTTCATCAAATTTTTAAAAGATGCTTTTATTTTTAGCTAAGTATAAATTGTGATACATTTTAATTCACAAGTCGAGGGTAACTCTTCCCATCTTAAAACTTTTATGATTTTGTGGCCACACATTAAGTTTGTTTCCTTTCATTGAACATACCCCCTTTAATCTGCATATGGTATCACTGTTAGCTACAGAAAACTAGCCTGTTCCCTTACTCCAGGATTTAGTCCGAAATAGTCCAAATTCGTTTCCTTTCACACATTTATCAAATATTTTGCGAACAATTTCTCACTAAATCATGGAATGCGGGAACAGGCTAATATTGTCGTTCCTTTTCCTTTTTGATTTTGAAGCTGTCGGATGTGGTACTGGGCTAAAGACAGTGTCACACGATTCGTACATTTGTATATTTTGGAAGTCACAGAGTGGTTTTCTTTAGAAATTTGTGTTCAGCTCAATAAAAGAATTTGCAAATAACACTACTCTGTAACTGCCAAAATGTACAAATCTGTACAAATCTGTACAAATGTACCATATAGTTAGGCCGATCTGTAGCAGCCACAGAATTGAGCTATATATCAAACTAAAGTGCAAGCTGCAGTTGCAGTTGACCGTGTTTGTCAAAAAAGTAAAAAGCGGCAGAAAAGTCGATAGTAAGTAATATAATTTCGGAGATGATTCGGAAAAGTTATTATGTATTATTCATAGTTTAGAAATATATTTCACGAAAGCAAAAACTAAAAATAGCTGAGATCCCTTTCTTTTTTAAACACCTAGGATATCAGTGACCATTAAAAAGGACCCTGAATGACCGCAAAAATGAACGATCCAAAATTAGCCGGTATACATATTTAAAATTTTTTATAACCAGTGGTTGAGTTTTTGTACTGTACGTCTGCGAGGCGTATATGGAATGGGTATTTTTTTTTAATTTTAACACAAAATTTAGTTTTTATTTTGTTCTTTTAAATAAATGTGGTTACAGTTTTTATTAACAAAACTATTTTTTATTATTAGTGAAACTCACAACTCCAATATTCTTTAAAAAATAAGGCAGGACTAAGTATATTTTAGCTCACAGGTTATCTTTCAAGTACATAAGCCTCAACGGCGTATGTTAAGGCTTTACGTTACTTTCAAATAGATTAGGCTTCTAGGGTTAAGGAAGCTTTTGTTTGAACGTGTGATATTAAATACTTTTCACCATAAACGGCGCAAATTTTCAATGATTATTGCGTTTCAGATTAAGACTAATACCAGATATTGTGAAAGATTGGACTATACCTTATAGATGACGGTTTTCTCATGGCCCACTGCACGAAGCTTAGAGTAGAGTAATGTCTTTTAAGAACTTAAAAATTATCCTGGGTTATCAGGTGTCTAGCAATACAAGATTAAATGTTGTCTTTCACGAAGTTCTTTAAATGAATTTTGAGCTAAGTTCTCACCCGTATTTCGAGGTTACTACTAGTTTTAATAAATTGTTAGTCTAATTTCCTATAAAATTTACCTTTAGGTTTATGCATTTTAAGAATACATCGATATTGTGAAAGATTGTACTGTACCTTATAGATGACGGTTTTCTCATGGCCCACTGCACGAAGCTTAGAGTAGAGTAATGTCTTTTAAGAACTTAAAAATTATCCTGGGTTATCAGGTGTCTAGCAATACAAGATTAAATGTTGTCTTTCACGAAGTTCTTTAAATGAATTTTGAGCTAAGTTCTCACCCGTATTTCGAGGTTACTACTAGTTTTAATAAATTGTTAGTCTAATTTCCTATAAAATTTACCTTTAGGTTTATGCATTTTAAGAATACATCGAAAATTTGTTTTAGAGAATCAATGTGAAATAATTGCAGAAACGATTAACCGGTTTGCTGAGCAACCGAGACGTCTACTTTTTAAATAATTTTTGTAAAAACAAATTGACAACTACTTATCGTCCCCCGCATGCCAGAAACATGAATGTGTAAAGATGAAAATTTTAGATTATATGTCGAGCCGGGCCCCCCTAAATTCGATCCTGGCGACGCTCATGTGTGAGTAACGAAACGAAGCGTAAGGAAATTTTCGTTCGTACATATGTACATATATACATATGTATACACGCAACATATTTTTGTATCGATTCGAACAATTACATACAATCAAGCACTTCTACCCAGTGATGGAAAAGTAGGCACAATAGTACCATTACATTCTCAGAGGCACTTTTGGTACAATTCATCCTGTTTTGGCACAATCATAAAATATAGAAGTTTAGCATAAAATGCCATATATAACAAAAAATTACATACACAAAAAGTGAAAATTAAAAGCATTTACAAATTAAAATAAGGGTTGTGAGAATTATTTGCAGACCTCTGAAACCTGTTGTGAATATGCAGTACGAAAAGTAAGTTTTCGCCGCAACAAGCTTTTAATTCAGAATTTTTGGAAGGATTCTAAGTTCGCAGTTTTATAGTTTGTTAAATGAAAGAGCCAGTTTCTGCAATATCCCGATGATTTTTGATATTTTTTTCTGACGGTGCCATACATTTTGATCCATTCAAAAAAATTTCGAACACACTTTATATGGAAAAAATGCACAACATCGAAAACTTGGAATCTCCCTAAAAATTCTGAATTTAAAGTATTTTGTTGCGAAAACCTGCTGAGTTTTTATAATTTTTGTACAAAGTTTGAAATGCCGATTTGTGTACATTTATTGTGCTTATTAAATTATGAATTAGACTTTTATTTAAAATCAATCAAAAAATAATCAATGAAAATAATAGGCGAAACTGGTCAAAATGTCTTACTGCCATTATTTCGCATATAGGTACATACATATGAGTGTAATAATGTCAGAATAGCTGTACTTCGGTGTATTTCCCTTCCGTAATTGGAATTCTGTGTAATTTTACTATGAATTTATGTTTTGTGTCTAATAGGCAACATAGACGGTGCGTCTGGCTCGCGAGTCAACTGTGTACGTGTTCACTCGCCTTTCGACTACACACAGTTGAGTCATTCAGAATCATACCATAATCATGTCTGTGTAACTAACACATATTTATTTTTACTTAACACATCCAAACCGACTCGCTATTCAGACGCACCGTGTATGCCGCTTATAAAGACTCCCTCATAAAAGTAATTTACTGTAATAATTTAGATAATTGTAGTGAATAATTGTAATACGTTTCATAACGTATGAAAACATGGTATTATATCAATGATGTATACGTGGGTATGTAGGTGAGATGGCAACCATATATTATATTAATTATGTATAATGTAATATGGCAACCATACAATACATGTAATGGAAACCAACTTCCGGTTTTCGGTACTTTTAAGAAACACCGAACAGTGTACAACGTGCCTTAAATAAAATCCAACAAAATATAGTAAATCGATATACCTCATTACAATTCAGGTGTGGGGTTCGGGCAACCTAAAATTTTTTGTTGGAAAGCGACTCGTATTTTGACAGTTTTTCTAATAAATCAGGAATAATCAGCTGAAATGGCGAATTTATTAACACGCCAACAAGTAATGGACACTATTGCTGCTGCTGGTATCCCATTTGACAAAGAAGCTACATTGGTCCAGTTAAGAGGTTTATACGATGATGTAATCGCTGGTCGTGCCGTGAACAGAAGTGAAGAAACAGATGCAGATGCTCAGCTGAACGTGTACAATAATGTGCCAGAGATTGGTGAAAATAAATTATCAGAAGATGGTGATCGACGTGAACGTGAGAGAATGATTGAAGAGGAGGAGTATCTTGATCGCATGCTGGCAATTGCTAGGAAGAAACGCGAGCTAGCTGAGTTGCAGCAAGAGATTGGTCAAGTGGGCAGTCGCAAGTTTGATTTAAGTATGCTGACAGCATTGATCAATAAATTTGAGGGGTCTGAGTCACAGGATATTGAAAAGTGGGTTGCTGAGCTGGAGAATGTGTTTGAAATCCTTCAGTGTAATGATCGTGAAAAACTGATTGCTGTTCGCCATTTGGTTTGTGGTCACGCAAGACGATTCATTGACATAATTTCGGTGCGCTCATATGAGGACATAAAAGCTGCATTGTTAGATGAGTTTCAATGTAAATTTTCGCTGCAAGATATCTTCAACCAATTAAAATCACGTTGCATCAAATCGGGAGAAACGCCACGCCAGTATGTAACTGAAATGCAATATATTGCTAGTCGAGCCGATATTCCAGAGACCGATTTAGTCGATATTATAATAGAAGGACTAAATGATAAAACGTCTACAGTATCAATGTTGTATGGCGCGTCGTCTATTCGGGAACTTAAAGTGTTGATGGAACGATACGAGAGAAAGAGGAAAACCATAAAAACACAGAAAAGTATTGCGTCAGAAGTCAAGCAAGGTCAGGCTGATATTAACAGTGTGCGCTGCTTCAATTGCTTTCAATATGGTCATTACCAAGATGCATGTACAGCTCCGAGACGACCACCAAATTCGTGTTTCGTATGTGCTGAGGTTGGGCATACTCGCCATAATTGCCCTCGTCGTGGTGGATCAAAGGTGGCAGCTGCAGTTGGAGATGATGAGGAACCCGAACGATGCCAGATAGCTGAACGTTTAGCTCCTAATAATTTGGTAAGTATTGCTTTCCATCAAAGGGAGAAGTGCACTGACTTGATTTATTTCTTGGCTTTGTTTGACACGGGCAGTCCTATCAGTTTCATTAGAAGATCATGTGTGCCCGCAACGGTTGAAGTAAATGTTGATTGGAAACTATTGTGCTACCGTGGAATGGGTAATAAGCGATTGAATGTATGTGGTATTGTTACTTGTAAATTCGTGTTTCGTAGGCATGAATTAATACATAAATTTTTTGTTTTGCCAGATTCTGAGGCTGTGGTGCCGTTGTTGGTGGGGCGTGATCTTTTGGGAAGGATGGGAGTTGGTTTGTGTCAGATAGAGACAATTAGATATAAGAAATATGATCTGTTGAAAATGAATGATCAAAATAAAATTTCTATAGCGGACAATGTCATAAGTGCCCTTCGACTTTTTGATATATGTAAATATCCGTCAAGTAATTCTGAGGCTGCTCCAACCATAGGAAAAGAATGTATTGTTTTAAAGGGTGTTGACCCTGAAGTGAATATTCTGTTAGATATGAAGAGTTGCGAGGCTCGTATTATGGCAGGTTCAGATGAGGTTGGTTTGGTGGATTATAATGTTTTGTCTAAAAATATTAAAGTGATTCTAGCTGTAAATTTAACTGAGGAGTGTGATGTCGGACATCTAATAAATATCGATATCCAATTGAACAAAGCAGATGCAGATATTATGCGTAACCTTATTAAAACAATGTATGAGACTAGGGGCAAACTGGGGGTTGGTAATTACTCAATGGAAATTAAACTAAAGAATGATACGCCAGTGTACAGTAATCCAAGGAGATTGTCCCTTAAAGAAAAAATGGAGGTTGAAAGAACGATTGATGATTTATTATCGCAAGGAATTATACGACCCAGCAGTTCCCCATATGCGTCACCGATAGTACTTGTAAGGAGAAAGGATGGGTCTTTAAGAATGTGTGTAGATTATAGAGCCTTAAATAAGTTGACAATCAGGGATCATTATCCGTTGCCCCTTATTGAAGACTGCTTGGAGTATCTTGGTGGTAAAACATATTTCAGTACTCTAGATTTAAAGAATGGATTTCACCAGGTACCTATGAGTGAAAGTTCAATACCCCTTACTGCGTTTGTGACACCAATGGGTCAATATGAATATTGTTACATGCCGTTTGGATTAACAAATGCACCTCCCGTTTTCCAGCGTTTTATTAATATGATTCTCAGACCACTTGTTGATTCGCGGAAAATTGTAGTTTATTTGGATGATATAAATGTGGCTACCAAAACTTTTGACGAGCATATTAAGATTCTAGCAGAGGTATTACGGTTATTATCAGCTGCTGGGTTGCGTTTGAATTTGTCAAAGTGTAGATTTTCATATAGAGAGTTACAATATTTGGGGTATTGTGTAAATGAGAAGGGTATTCGGCCCAATGAGAGTCATCTGGAAGCAATTAAATCGTATCCAGTGCCAGAAAATACTAAGCAAATACAAAGATGTGTGGGCTTGTTTTCGTATTTTAGGCGTTTTATTCATAATTTTTCTTGTATAGCAAAGCCGCTAATTAAACTTACGTATAAAAATGTGGTATTTAAATGGACAGATGAATGTATGAATGCTTTTGCGTTATTGAAGGAAAAGTTAACTGAGCCTCCAGTGTTATGTATATTCGATCCCAAACGTGATACGGAGTTACATACGGATGCAAGTTCTTATGGATATGGTGCAGTACTGTTGCAAAAACAGGATGATAATAAATATCATCCGGTTGCATATTTTTCAAGGAAAACAACTGAAGCTGAGTCGCGTTACCACAGCTTTGAGTTGGAGACTTTGGCAATCGTAAATGCTTTAAAGCGGTTTCGTACATTTTTGGACGGTATTCCGTTTGTAGTTGTTACGGATTGTAATTCTTTAGTATTGACCTTGGAAAAAAAACTAATTAATCCTCGCATTGCACGTTGGACTCTAGATTTTGCTAATTTTGATTTCGTGGTGAAGCATAGGGGGGGAGGTCAAATGATCCATCTAGATGCTTTAAGTCGGATGTCAGTTGTATGTGTTGTGGAGGAAAGTGAAGTTGATGTGAATATTCAAATTTCACAGATGCGGGATGTAAATATTAAACGCCTTAAAGAAAGATTAGAAGTTGAAGATGTGACGGGGTATGAACTTGTGAATGGTTTAGTTTTTCGAATTTGTGGATTGTGTCGGCAGTTGTTTGTGCCGGATGAGATGGAGGAAAATGTCATGAGAATGATTCATGAGAATTATGGTCATCAAGGCATAGATAAATGTGCAAATCAAATACAAAAGCATTACTATTTTCCGGCGATGAGGGAAAAGTTAGGTAAATTTATTCGAAATTGTCTGAAATGTATTTATTATTCGGTTTTACCAAGAAGCAATGAAAGGAGTCTTTATAGTATTGAGAAAAAGCAAGANGTTTTACCAAGAAGCAATGAAAGGAGTCTTTATAGTATTGAGAAAAAGCACGAACCTTTTGATACGCTTCACATTGACCACTTTGGCCCATTGGAGTCAGTGAATTCTAAACACAAACAAATTCTTGTAATAATTGATTCTTTTACTAAGTTTGTAAAGCTATATGCGGTAAATACCAGTTCGAAGGAATCAATTTGTGTATTGCAGAAATATTTTTTGGCTTATAGCCGCCCTCGGCGTATTATAAGTGATCGAGGTACTTCGTTTACGTCTGACGAGTTTAGGAATTTTTGTAAGAAATTTAATATTTCCCATATTTTAAAAGCAGTAGCCTCTCCGCAATCTAATGGACAGGTGGAAAGAGTGAATCGGGTGTTAAAGACGATGCTTTCCAAAGTTACTGAGCCTATAAACCATTCTGATTGGAAGAAGAGATTATCTGATGTAGAGTTCGCAATTAATAACACTGTACATTGTGCAACTAGGCAGACTCCTAGTCAATTGTTATTTGGTATTGAACAAAAAAGGGGAAATAGTTGATGAGTTATCTGAATATTTGCATGAAGTATATTCTCAATCTGTTGATAATCTTGAAGACTTGAGAAATAGGGCGGATGCTGCTATCCAAAAATCGCAGTTACAAAACGAAAGGAATTTCGAACATAGTCATAAACCCCCGAAGGAATTTGCTGTCGGCGATCTAGTAGTTATAAAAAATGTCGATACCACGATAGGAAAAAATAAGAAGCTTATTAAAAAATATAAAGGCCCAAATGTTGTACGTAAGAAATTAGGACATGACAGGTATGTAGTTACAGATATTGAAAATTGCCAAGTCACTCAAATTCCATATGATAGCGTAATTGATTCAAGTCGAATGAAAAGGTGGTTGGAGCTGAATCAGTGTGAAGACGATATAAGAGTGGAAAGTAATACAGATGATTTAGTGTTAAGTGATTGCTGTACAGATTATGAATACCTAGATGAGTCTCAAGAATTAGATCAATCGAGGTCGATTGATAGTCAGGTTAGGCCGAGTTGTAGTGAATAATTGTAATACGTTTCATATCGTATGAAAACATGATATTATATCAATGATGTATACGTAGGTATGTGGTTGAGATGGCAACCATGTATTATATTAATTATGGNATATCGTATGAAAACATGGTATTATATCAATGATGTATACGTAGGTATGTGGTTGAGATGGCAACCATGTATTATATTAATTATGTATAATGTAATATGGCAACCATACAATACATGTAATGGAAACCAACTTCCTGGTTTTGGGTACTTTTAAGAAACACCGAACAGTGTACAACGTGCCTTAAATAAAATCCAACAAAATATAGTAAATCGATATACCTAATTACTTAATTAATAATTTTTATATTAAGAAATAATTATAATAAAAGAAATTTAATTTTGTGGCACTTTCATATTCTTTTCGGCACAATTTTTGAAGACCATTAGGCACATTTTGAAATTTTGAAATTCATCCCTGCTTGTACCTCACACGAATCATGCATGCATGTGCGTACAAACACACGCAACACATTTCAGTATCGATACGAAAAACAGTTTCGTTACCGCACAATATGTTGTGTTGTATTGATTGACGTTGATGGTGCATATACGGAACATGCGAGTAACGAGATTATTATGTGAGTAACGATTCGGTACTTCGAGTCAGGGGTTGTATTCGTTACTTGCTACAGCTCTAGTACGTACTTATGTTTATTAGTATTTGAGTTATCGCATCGCTAGATGGGACTTCGGTACGACGCCATATAGGAATTAAATTACTTTAATTAAATATTTAAATTTAAAAAATATAACTGATGCTTTTTAATAATTCAGCCAACGTAAAATATTAATTTTTTCATTACAAAAATTCATTCCATTTCTCATCCCATGTGCGTCGAAACAGACAAAGAAATTTATAATTAAATGAAAGTTTCAAAAGTATTTGACCAAATTTAAAAGTAGTTATAATTTAATACAGACAGTTTCTTGAACTAAAATGTATGATACAATAGCACCTGGACAGTTTGATCAGGTCGGACTATTTTCCTTTTGTATATGTATATCTACATATAGTGCAAAACTGAGTACATAGTGGTTTTCGTTAAATATTTGCAATGTTTTCTAACTAAAATTTTTTTTGGTATTTTTTTATTAAAGTATGGTTCATGCTTTAACAAAAGACATATGAAGTCATATAACTCCAAACATCAGTTTTTATACAGAGCTTGGAAGAATTTAGCAATTTTTCATAAATATTCTGAATTTCTAGAAAATTATTAGTTTTATAGTCTTGCAGTTTGCTGGCCCGCACTTCTTATGGTAGAAAATTTAAAGAAAGCACCGTCATATTTTATAAATTGCACTTGTATGAAAATACAAGCGAGCGTCTAGCCACAATCCGCATCAAAGCGAGATTCTTCAACATCTCGCTCATCTGCGCCCATGCCCCGACGGAAGAGAAGGATGAGGCATCCAAGGATCTCTTCTATGAGCGCTTGGAGCGCACGTACGAGCGCTGCCCCCGTCATGATATCAAAATCGTGCTTGGCGACTTCAATGCCAGGGTGGGCAAAGAAGGGATCTTTGGAACCACCGTCGGAAAATTCAGCCTCCACGACGAAACGTCCGACAACGGATTGAGGCTGATCGACTTCGCCGGGGCCCGAAACATGGTAGTATGCAGTACTAGGTTCAAGCATAAAAAGATCCATCAAGCTACCTGGCTGTCTCCGGATCGAAAAACGAGAAACCAAATCGATCATGTTGTGATAGACGGAAGGCACGCTTCCAGTGTTTTAGACGTACGCACACTCCGAGGCCCAAACATCGACTCGGACCACTATCTTGTTGCAGCCAAGATACGCACCCGCCTCTGTGCAGCAAAAAATGTGCGCCCAAATATGCAAGGAAAGCTTAACGTCGAAAAGCTGCAATCACAACAGACAGCCAGCGCTTTCGCTACTCGACTCTCACACCTGCTCTCAGAGAGCACTCTTCAACAAACCGACATATGCGAGCAGTGGAACCACATTTCCCGCTCATTAAGTACCGCCGCCGAAGAAGTAGTCGGATTTCAGCGAGCCCGAAAGAACAACTGGTACGATGAGGAGTGTCAGGAAGCTGCAGAGAAAAAAGATGCCGCCTACAGGGCCACGCTGCGATCGGGCGCAACGCGCGCTATGTGGGACCGCTATAGGGATCTGAAGAGGGAAGCGAGACGTATTTGCCGCAACAAGAAGAGGGAGAC
>NW_016157198.1:466761-471536 GCF_001687245.7 Rhagoletis zephyria
CGGGCTCTTCGTCGATGTGCAGCGTCGTATGGTGCTTGTCATGGCATCGACGGCATCGATCGCGGCTGGTGCACCTTTGTACACGATGCGTCATTGACAAGCAATTGCCGCAGAACCGCTCTAACAGGGCCTCTCGCAAACGCTCTTCCGGGGTCTTTGCCCGGTAGACTGGACATAGACGAATTGGGTGCTTACCCTCGCATAGTCGGCACGCTATCGGGTAACGATGACCGTGGCGTTCAGATTTCTTTCTCAACGTTGAGAAACCTGTCATTGTTACCTGAAATAAGTAATATTTTGTTTCGATCGCAAATTTATTGTTACCAATATCGGCTATTATTGATGTATAATATTATTGATATCTGTCTTTGTTATTGATATTCATTTTTTATGGTGCTTATGGTTGGGTGGCGAGAATTACATCATATAATTAGAGAACCGTGAATTGGCATATATTACTTGCGCGCTCTAAACCCACGTTGGTGTTGGTCTATGATTGACGTGTTCAATTGGTCGTGTATGGGGTGCATAATATTGCGAAAGCTTATATAGTGTGTTTGCTCCTTAATGTTCACCTAGCGATACATTTCTTATCGATTTTGAAAGTTACACCCATCAGTGAGCTGTCATACTCTAATAAGATACACGGACTAGTAATATTGTAAAGAAAGCGTATTAACTACAATTCATAGGGATAAGGCCATGCTTCTGCGATTGAGCATAGTTATGTATGTTAAATGATACGTCTGTAGTGCTCGTGGTTTTGTTCTATGTTGGTTGGATTTGTTTGTGTGAGGGTTTGTATTATGTGCATGTTAGATGTGAAAAGTCTGTCAAGGTCGCGCATTTCGAAAGGTGAAGGATAAGCGCAGGTGCAGCTTGTATGAAAGGTGACTTTGAAAGCAGTTATCATCAGTGTGGTAGATGTGAAAAAAAATAAATACATACAAATATGTGGTAGGTTTGCACACTGATTATAGTTTTCAAAGTCGAAAGTTGTGATACTACCTTTGCTCGCTTACACAGCGAAAAATGGGCGTTAAACATTCGTATGCTTTTATCAGACCTTGCTAACAGTTTAAAGTGCGCACAGCAACCATACAGCGCTTAATTCATTATGAAAATACATCTACATCATGTCATTTCTTTTAATAATTTTGCACAAAGCCGACAAAATCTCGCCATACTCGATTGGTTTGAAAGCACTTGCACCAACAATGAAAAGTGCTAATGCAGTTCGGGCAAGTTGAAAACTTTCTTGAAAGCGTTACATGTATCGTAACTATGGTACTGAGTTTCACTGGGTGATTATGGTGAGGTTCTTCTCACCTTGGCCTGCCACCCCAAAAAAAGAGAAAGAGCAAAAAACTAAAACCAAAAAAAAGGGTATATTAAAAATTAAGTGTATTAAAAAAGAACTATGCTATGGCGCTTTGATTAAACGTGGATTGCTTTATGCGCTGTTTCATCCGGAAAGGTTCCATACACTATTGGTATAAATTATAATAGCCTATTGCATGAGGTTTTATTCAATTTGCATGTATTTCATGCAAATATTTTTCTCGGATTAACCTTGTAGCAAGTGAGCAGTAGATGTCGCCGTTAAAAAGATGCATGTTGCCACATACTCCAGGGGCGAGAAATTTTACACTAATATCGTAAACTTCTGTACCTCACTTGGCAACACCCCTCGAATGAAAGGAAATGTCATTCATAATTTTCCACGAGGCCAACCGGTAAGTGTTTTAGGTTATTATATTTTGTGAATTTTTAATTGATCATTGTTGAATTTTTCATTCATTCTTCGTTTTCAGGTCCCAAACGAACAAAGGCCAAAAAGTGGAACTACGAAGAGTTTTTCACTCTTCCAAAAAAAGAAATTAGACGCCAATCTCTTATATAAAAAAATGTCTACCATTCGCAAAGCATTTGGAGTTAAAGATATAACACGTGTATCTTGTTCAATTGCCAAGGGATGCCCTTTTAAAGTGATCCGCTTTTTAACTACGAATGTCATCGAAAATGCTCCAACCCAATAATCAATTCGATGGAATACATCTAAATTAATATATTTTGGATTCCATCAGCCTGCTGGCTGTGCGTGCTACCAACAACAACAAAATGCGACTACCACGTTCGCCGAGTATGTCTCGCGTTGACGCGTGTCGTCATTGGAAGCGCCTACTATCAAAGTTTTTATGTTAGGGAAACTGCTGCACAAGATTTTCTCTAGGCACATTAGGAGCCGCTGAGTTTGAACATCTACGTGAGCGATTTTTGAATGCACTCTTCGTTTTAGTATTGTCCAAGATGTATGCGTTGCCGATGTTTGTGTTCCAGCCAATGCTTCAAGGGTTCTGACGAACGGCTTTCAGGTCATTACATCAGCGGCTTCGATTAGCGCAACTTATACTAGAGACTGCGGGCAGCACCGTCAGCTACAGTGTTACCAATTTGAGCGACGGCCCTGCTGCTCTAGCTGCACCACTAACTAAAACACGACCGCATACATCTAGCGCATTGGATGCATCACTTACAGCAACGGCACTGCCGGAAATACCAAGGGTTTAGTATTTGTATTCTTTATTCTTGTTTTATTTTAATTTTACCTTTGAACACGGTTCCAGCGAATGCGTTATAAGACGTTTGTAAGAAATATGTGTTGAATCGAATCGGTATTTGTTAATACGGTTTTGCGTAGGTATAAACAAGGGACATGTAAAATTCTTACATCTTTGTACGTTAGGACTCGATTCACACGGCATCTAAAGACTTTCTCCAACATTTTCCTTCCCCTTGTAAATTTGTTGATAGAAAGCTAATGAGCTCTGAACATTAATATTTGTTGAACATTGTAAATTTCAAGAAAAGGGCAAACGTTGGAGAAAGTTAGTTTCTGTTAAGGCCGATGGCGTTCATGTTCTGAAATTTCAGTTATTGGGGGGTCAGGTACATAAGGTTCTTTCTTTGTTGGGCAGAAGGCCCCTTTTATTTGGTTATTATTTGCATAGATCTCACGATGGTCGCTTCTATATTACCGAATCGCCCCGTGTGAACTCGGGCTGAGAACCGTCACCTCATTATACACGCTTCTACTGAGTCGGTAACCGTTCATACGNATACGTATAGGCATTAGAGATGGCTCTTATTAAACTGAGAAAAAAAACGATGAAATTTTATTAAGTTTGTCCTTTATATCTCTGTTGCTATAAATGGCCTCGCTGTCATCGGTTGGGTTGCTAACCGTCCAAGCTACATACATGTGTATGTTATATGCATAGCTGGGCACAATTTATCGTTATGCATAAATAACAAGTAATTCAGTTTGTTCAACGGAAAATTACTCAAATTATTTTATTCGTTGTTTGAATAATGAAAATAAAAGAAATATTCGTGATAAAGTAAAAACGAATTCACTCACTACCTATCAGAGATTATAGAAAAAACATTTGTTTTAAAACATTTAAAATTGAAAACAAATCACGACTAATTTATTCAGAAGGAATTTATTGATGAATAATTCATTCGTTAATGGATTACTTGCGAATTATTTACGGCTAAAATTTGTTCAAATAATGCCTTGCTCTGGATCTGTGTATCTCAGTTATTCTGCGACGGAATCTTATTGTATTAAGATCGTCAAGCATGCATATATTCGGAGATTGTTAAGACAATCTTCTATGCAAAATGAGTGTTTGGTATACTTCCGCTTAAAACATGTAAGAGTTCTATTTATAATGCAAGTGAAGTTGATTGATGAAATTTAATATTTGCGGCTTCAGTCGTGGAATATTCTAGGTACCTATGAAGTGGAATACCTGGTTGCTTTCACGTTGAAGTCGCAAATACAGAGAATGTATTTACGAAGACTCGGTTGGTTCTTCGTTTGCTTCACTACAGGGTGGTAGTAAGACCAATTTTACTAGTGGCCTTGTTACCTGGTCACGTTCGGTCATGATGTCCACCACTCGTACCCGAGTATCCGAACCTGGGTATAATTTTAAGACTCTTCCGAGTCTCCATTCATTTGGTGGTAAGTTGTCTTCCTTAATAATGACGAGGTCTCCTATTTTGATGTTGGCTTGAGGATGCCTCCATTTGTTGCGCTTCTGGAGTTCAGATAGGTATTCTGATTTCCATCGGCTACAAAACGTGTGATGTAAAGCTTTTAATCTTTGCCAACGATTTACAATCGTAGCCGTATTTTCGTTAGCATCAATTTCTGGTGGAGCTAATAGGTGTCCACCAACCAAAAAGTGGCCTGGAGTAAGTGGCTCCAAGTCTGATGGCTGGTTTGATGTGGGGCTTAATGGTCGAGAATTCAGACAGGATTCAATTCGGCATAGAAGAGTCGTAAACTCTTCAAACGTATATTTATGGTTTGATGCGATTTTCGTAAAGTGGTTTTTAAAACTTTTAACCCCCGCTTCCCATAGCCCGCCCATGTGAGGAGCTGAGGCGGGAATGAAGTGCCACGAAAGCATTTGGTGGGGATATTTGGCTAAGGTGCTATTGCGTGCATCCATCAAAAAGGCTTTTAATTCCGCTCTCAGAGCTCTAGAGGCTCCGACAAAGTTGGTACCATTGTCGGAGTAGATGTTTCTTGGACATCCCCTTCTTGAAACGAACCTGGCAAATGCTGCTAAGAAAGATTGCGTACTTAGATCAGAGGTACTTCCAAATGGATTGCCTTAGTTGCGAAACACACAAACAGGCAGACATACCCTTTGGACATACGACAGCCTCGTCCACTATAACTCTTTATGTCAAAAGGT